>NW_019398357.1:0-11416 GCF_000591075.1 Eurytemora carolleeae
TAATAATAATAATAATAATAATGTTAAAATAAATATTTTTATATTCTGAAGTGTTAATCTTACGTAGCTAATTTTTAATTTGATCAAATGCATAAAATGGCAAGGATAACAGGGTTTGTTTGAATAAAAGGAATCTAAAGAAGCAAGAAAAATAAAAGAGTATCTAAGAACTTTATTTAAATAATTTGAAACTGTTTCTCCTAAATTCGAATCTAACGCTAAAAATTACATAATTTTTTCTTGAAAAATTTGTTATAATATTTTATAATCTGGCAACAGACAGGCACACAGACAGACAATGACAAAAGGACATTATACGTGTTTTTTTCTTAAGTTTTTTTCAAAAGTTCCTAGTATTTCAATACTTTGTTTAGTTAAAATATATATTATGTATATCTAAATATATACAGTAATAATCTCTGTTTGTCTGTATATCTGTTTGTTTGTTTGTTTGTTCGACCATAACTCGTAAACCTCTTGACCAATTTGCCTCAATTTTTTATTGTTGAACTTGGTAACAGAAAAAGTTTAGATTCCTGGCAAAGCTGGGTTCCCAAGCTAGTAAATATATATTTATGTAAGTATATACATATACATTATACAGGTTGACCCTTGAGAGACGACTGAACAGAATTTGAAAAGTCTGTGTTCATAATTAATTATTATCTGCTACTATAAAATTGTATTTTATTAATTTCGGCATAAATCTAAATATAATCTCCTGGTCGTCTTATTTCAGGGTCGTCATTACGTTCTCAACGTTTGTGAGTAACTCTGTATGTAAGGAATATTATCTGACGTGTTCCTAGCTTTCTTTACAGTGAATTGAGCCGGCTAGGGGGCCGTTTTTTCCACACATAGCCCTTCCAGGGAGGATAAAACTTAATTTAAATTTCCGTTAGGGGTGCCACATGTCGAAGGGGGAGGTGAGATGGTGGATGGAGGGTGGGAAAGGGGAGGGGGTGTTAAAATAATCTATTCTGCCTCTGCAGTGTGAATTGTTCGAAAGGTTTGAAAACTGTTTTATTTATAGAACTAGAACTGCCATCTGCAGCAGGATAATCTCAAATTAGTTAATTATTAAATATTTTAATCTTTTTACTCCCCCCCCCTCCCCCTCCCTCCCTTCCTCCCGAGACCTCTCTGAAATCTGCCTAATTTGCCTGAAATGTTAAACTTGGCAAAATAGTTGTAATTCTCTGCTAGTTAGATCATCGACTTAGGGACGGTATAGGTAGACAAACAGGCGCGCTACACACACACACTCACACACCCCAAATCTAAATCTAAATCTTAAAACACTAGGCTAAATTAAAAAAATTCCTTGGTTGTTTCGAGCCCTGCCTCTGAATAGAACCAGGCCTGGAATTTGAGATCAAAACTTTTGATTTTGAATTTGTTAATAACGCGCTTAGTATGCTTGGTTGAATTCCCGTGAATAACTAGAATTAATATTAAATCTTTCAATTAAAGAGTTCTCTCTGTGGATATCAATTTTAGTCGGTGATTGTGAACATATCAAAATATTTTTTTCTTCATAGAACGCGAGTTTAACATTTTAAAATATTCATTCCAATTTCGTGGGTTTTTAATATCGAAGACGACATTTTTAACAAATTAAAAGTTTTACTCAACTTTTATTAGAGCGCAACTGATCAATAATGTCGCGTACTAATCATATTTTTATGAAATCCTTGAGTTGAACATCTCTGTTTTGGGCAATTAGCGTTTTCAACCATTATCTAGACGCCATTCATAGAGAAGTAAAATTAGTAGTGATCGAATTTAAATATGATTAGAATGAGGCCTACACACCCCCCTTTCATTTTTTGCGAACACTTCGAGAACTTTTTATTTTAACTAGTTAATTCTGAACTATCATTGATCAATCGAACATTTATCTTCTAATTGATCAAATAGCAAGAAAAGATTCAAACTTCAATTGATCTGATTCACCACTTTATTTGATGAGAATAAGAAATGTATAGATGTGAATTATTGTATATAAAAGGATGTTCCAAAAAAAGTATCAAAAGCTCACTCCCCCTCATACGCGTAGGGTCGTTAATCGTTTTTGAAAACGATCGTTAAACGATCTTTTTTGTTAAACAGTTGTGGGGGAGCTAAAACTTCTTGATATTTTCTTTAAACATACTCAATGATAAGTAAAGATGCCCTTCAGGTAGGTTTTCTATCTTCGTTAACGATCGTTAACGAAGGGTCTGCGTCAACTAAGGGTGGTCGTGAATGATCGTTAACGATCGTAAACGAAAATACGAGTTTTACAAAAACGATCGTTTTAAAAACGACCATTTTTAAATAAAGAACTTTTAAAAAAACGACCTTTTTTATTCGATTGTTTTTTTAAAAAAACGATCGCTTTTGAAAAAAACTTTCGTTTTTGAAAAAAAAAGTTATTGACAATTATGTTAACGATTGTTAACGAAGGTTTGTCGTTAACAATCGTTAACGAAGGGTCGTCGTTAACGATCATTAAAGAAACTACGAGTTTTACATAAACGATCGTTTTTAAATCGACCATTAAAAAAACTAACTTTAAAAAAACGATAGTTTAGTTTTCGATTTTTCGTCATCGTTTTCATAACGAAACGATCGTTTTTCAAAAAAATGAAAACGTTAACATCCCTACATACGCGTAACTCCTTTGGGCCTCTGCCTCAGGGTTATTGTGAACGAAAAACCCCCTAAATCTTGAAAATACGACAGTAAGCGTTCTATCTGTATTGTTATTAATCTATGGATTAAATAAATCAAAGTTTTAAATACATCATAAATTTATGCCTTCTGGTTTCAAAGATATTGGGATAAAAAATTAGGCTTTGTGGCAAGTTATCAGTTTCTTCATCGACACAAGAACGGGTGGATTTCATTGCGTAAGTTTTATGGATCTCCGTAGATTTATCTTCATTATTGTTTTCTCTGCAGTTAATTATGCAGCATTTAGTCAAACCGCGCCCCCTCATTTCTTTAATTAATTTCTTCGTCTATCCCTTTAATTAATTTCTTCGTCTATCCCTTTAATTAGTAAATACTGTCATTGATAAGTTTAATTTAGTAAACTTGAAACCCCATATCAGAAGATAGGAGAACACAACTCGGGGGGAACAAAAGCCAGAAACATGGATTTTAAACCAGATATCTGACATTTAAATTCTGTAATCTGGAATCTGACATCTGAAT
Organism: Eurytemora carolleeae; assembly: GCF_000591075.1. Classification (NCBI taxonomy): domain Eukaryota; kingdom Metazoa; phylum Arthropoda; class Copepoda; order Calanoida; family Temoridae; genus Eurytemora; species Eurytemora carolleeae. The sequence goes on from NW_019398357.1 coordinate 3,202, forward strand.
TATTTTGTAATCTGGAACCTTAAAATCTGACATCTGTAATCTGGAATCTGACATCTGACATCTGGAACCTGACATTTGACATCTGGACTCTGAAAACCGGAAATCTTACATCTGGAATCTGAAACTAGAATTCTGACATCTAAAATCTGGAACCAGACATCTAACATCAGGAGTCTGGAACCGGAAATCTTACATTTGGAATCTGAAACTAGGATTCTGAGATCTAAATTCTTGAACCAGACATCTGACATTGGAAGTCAGGAACCAAAATTCTGACATCTGGATTCTGAAACCAAAAATCTTACATTTTGAATCTAAACTTAGAAATCTGACATCTGGAATCTGTAATATGGAATCTTACATCTGAATTCTGGAATCTGTAACCAGACATCTCACATCTGAATTCTGTAATCTGGAACCAAATATCTGACATCTGAATTCTGTAATCTGGTACCTAACATCTGAATGGTCTAATCTGGAACCAGACATCTGACATCTGGCATCTGGAACTTAAAACTTGAAATATTGCAACTGAAATCTGGAACCTGACATCTGAATTCTGTAATCTGGTACCAGACATCTGAATGATGTAATCTGGAACCAGACATCTGACATCTGGCATCTGGAACTTGAAACTTGAAATATGACAACTGAAATCGGGAACCAGAAATCTGATATCTGGAATTTGGAACCAGAAATTGAAAGCTGTAATCTGGAACCAGACAATTGATATCTGGATTCTAAAATCGGAAATCCGACTGGAGACGGTATTTCTGGAACCAAAAATAGGAACTATAGGAACTAAAATCCCAAAACTATGAGCTAGGAGTAGGAGCTATGTACAAGGAAAAAGGAACTAGGAACAAACAACCGGGAACCAAGGAACTGGAACATAAGTTTGACAAAAGTTTTAAATTTTTAAACTTGTATGAATATTTTGAATTTGATGAATTCTTGAAAAAAAGAAGGAAACGGACCCAAACTCACTTTTGGGTCCGTTTCCGTGATAAGGCACCAATATATCTTTTGAATTCTACGAATTTTATGAATTTTACGAATTTTACGAATTTTACGAATTTTACGAATTTTACGAATTTACGAATTTTACGAATTTTATGAATTTTATGAATTTTACTAATTTTACGAATTTTATGAATGATATGAATGATATATGTGAAGGAAAGAATTATATAATAAACCCTGGGGTTGCGCCTAGAATATATTAGTGATCTTTCTGCAATTTAGGTATTTTTATGATATTTCATATCATTAGCTTACTGCATAATGAGACATGCATCATATATAGCAAGATTGATACACATGGTTTAAGAGTATAAACCTCTAAAGAAAATGTAGAATTTTAATAATTAATTTAAATAAAAAAAGAAAAAGAAATTCTGGAAAGAGTGGGGAAAAGAAAAGAAAAGAGCTAGGGGTGAGGAGGGGAAACAGAAAAGAAAAATTATATAAGGGGGGATTTGAATAGTTCTCGAACCAGGGGGAATATATAAATATATAAAACTAAATTGAGAAATGAAATTTGAGAATTTGAATTAAGTATTTCTGTCATCAGTAAGGATATAAGTTACTAACACTGTGCAGTATTCTGTACAGTATATTTATGTATAGTGCTGGTACGTAACTAATTGTTATTGCAGTACACCTTTATAGGATGGAACACTACGACGCATTATTGCAGTAAACAGTACAGGGTTGGACACTACAACGTTTTATTGTAGTAAACTGTTCAAAATGGGACACTATACTACGTTTTATTGTAGTAAACTGTTCAAAATGGGACACTATACAACGTTTTATTGTAGTAAAATGTTCAAAATGGGACACTATACTACGTTTTATTGTAGTAAACTTTTCAAAATGGGACACTACAACGTTTTATTGTAGTAAACTGTTCAAAATGGGACACTATACAACGTTTTATTGTAGTAAAATGTTCAAAATGGGACACTGTACTACGTATTATTACAGTAGACTGTACAAGGGGGGGGACTACTATTTCAGTGAACTGTAGAGGGTAGGACACTGCTACGTGTTACTTAAGAGAACTGTACAGGGTGGGGCAGTACTACATGTTACTGTAGTTAACTGTACAGGGCCGGTGGGACGCTGCGGCATGTTACTGCAGTTAACTGTACAGGGCCGGTGGGACGCTACGGCATGTTACAGTGGTAAACTGTACACTGTACAGGGTGGGACACTACTGTATGTTACTCTGTTAAGCTGTACACTGTACAGGGTAGGACACTACTGCATGTAACTGTGGTAAACTGTACACTGTACAGGGTGGGACACTACTGCATGTTACTCTGTTAAACTGTACACTTTACAGGGTGGGACACTACTGCATGAAACTGTGGTAAATTGTACACTGTACAGGGCGGGACACTGCTGCAGGAAACTGTGGTAAACTGTACACTGTACAGGGTGGGACACTACTGCATGTTACTCTGTTAAACTGTACACTTTACAAAGGTGGGACACTACTGCATGAAACTGTGGTAAACTGTACACTGTACAGGGTGGGACATTACTGCATGTAACTGTAGTAAACTGTACACTGTACAGGGTGGGACAGTAGCATATTTCTGCAGTACATTGTGCTATAGGTACAAAACAAGGCAGCAACGTATATTCAAGGCCAGGGCAATTTTGAATTTTGCTGAAAAAGATCATCTTCTGCTTAGTCGGAAGGATTTTAAAAAGTTATTTTAAAGTGATCTTTCTGCAATTTAGGTATTTTTATGATATTTCATATCATTAGCTTACTGCATAATGAGACATTCATCATATATTTGTATCTCACATGTGATATTTCATCCGGGGTCATTAATTAATATTCAATCATTTTCTGTCTCCCAATTTGAAATCCTAAACCTTGTTTTGTTTTAACACCATACTCCTCATTATAAATCAAGCTATGAAAACACCCTCATATTAGACCAAGGAGAAATATAACTAAGAAGAAAAAGGGGTTTGTTGACATTACGTACTGTGACGTATTTGGACAGATAAAGAAGAAATTAAAGGAACCATATACAACGCCACTCTACATATTAGCACAAACGTTAATCCATATAATCGATCCACTCCAAACTAAAGAAAACTGGACGTAAGATTGAAATATTAATCATGTTTTCTCCAATACTAAAGACTAGAAGAGCTACGAGGTCACAAAGTCGTACCAGCATAGTCGCATAATTTGACCTTCTCCCTTTATCTAGTTTGCAGTGAATCCATGATGGTGTAAACCTTTGATATTTTATGCTTTGATTTGTGAGAATCTATAGTTTGACATATCAAAGATCTACGACATCAGGATGTAAGAATTATAAGGATTAGACAATAAGGTTGTGACGAGTGTTCAGTTTCTCTTTACTCAAAATCGATGTAAAAAAGAGAGAAAACTTCAACAAACTGCAATAAAATCCCGAAACTATTTTAAATTAAAACTAATTAGAAATAATTTCTCAATTAAAAGAAGCAATAAATCCACGAAAAAAGTTTTAAAAATGTCCGTTTGACTATTTCTAGTCGTGAGCTCTGCTAGCTGGTGCATAGCCAGTGAACCGAGTCAGGGAGGTCTTGCAACCCGGTCAGTTGTAGGAATTCCCCTACCCTCATAGGGTTTCCCACACTTTAACTTAATTCCCCCTCCCCGCCCTTTCCAGATATACGTACTAGCTGTCTCAGAGAAACGGTCAACGTTAAAAAAGTATTTGTCTAATAATAAATTTTGATGTTTTATCCCATGACTTAGTTTTGCCGGGACAGCCTTGTTTAGTGGACATTGATTCGTACTTTTCTAACTTAGCAACAAAAGCTTTCATGCGAATATTGTTTATAAAAAGCACCGCTCCCTGCTAAATCATCTATATCAATTCCTAGCAAGTCTCAACAAAACACTTTTTTGGGGGAAAATGTTGTTCTTTAAAGACAACATGTTGTTAAGTTCTAATGATTCATGAGACAGAAAATATTAAGTTCAGACACACATTTTTGAGCGTTTGTGCAAAGTGTATAAATATTCCCCGTCAATTATTTGATTGACATATTGATCATCTTTACATCTTTTAATTCAATAACAGACTGAAACAGTGGCAGTAAAAAAATCGAATACATTTAATTAAGATGATAAAGCTATTTTAATAAGATGATGGAGCTCTTACAATAAGATAATAAAACTCTTGTAATAAGTTGCATGGAACTCTTGTGATAAGATGATGAAAAACTCTTGTAATAAGATTATGAAACTCTTGTAATAAGATTATGAAACTCTTGTAATAAGATTATGAAACTCTTGTAATAAGATTATAAAACTCTTGTGATAAGATGATGAAACTTTGTAATAAGATGATGAAACTCTTGTAATAAGATGATGAAACTCTTGTAATAAGATGATGAAACTTTGTAATAAGATGATGAAACTTTGTAATAAGACGATGAAACTCTTGTAATAAGATTTTGAAACTCTTGTAATAAGATGATGAAACTGTATAAAAGATGATGACACTCTTGTAATAAGATGATGAAACTCTTGTAATAAGATTATGAAACTCTTGTAATAAGATGATGAAACTGTTTATTAAGATTATGAAACTGTGAAATAAGATTATGTAACCCTGGTGACTAAAAGTCTAACAATAATAAAGTTTCACGAATAATAATAATAATAATAAAGATAAAGAGTGCAAATATTTACTCTTAGTTAATTTTACTGCGCAGCAAATAATTCACCTAAATTTAATCTTTTTATCTGTATATCGTTGTTATTTGTCATACATCATTCTTCTATTCATCATTTCTCTCTCTATTAACGATTTCATTCCCTTATTTCCACCCTGTACTCTTTATGTGTTTATCTCTGAGTATGTAAACTCAATTCCTTCCTCCTTCTCATCCTCTTATTCGTCCTCCTCCTCCTCCTCCTCCTCCTCCTCCTACTTCGGCCTCATTCCCATCTACTCCTTCTCTCCTTCCCCCACTCCTTCTCATTACCTATTCATCCCATCCTTCTTTCTAGATGTATCCAAATCATTTGTACTCTCATCTTTTCCGTCTGGATTTCGAATTTTCTTCTGTCTTTTTTTCAAACCTGTCCTCTTTCTTGTTTCTTCCAGCTGTGTCTTCCTTTTTTATTTTACTTCTACTCTTTCATTTCTTTTATGTTTTATTCTTCTCCCATATTCTTTATTCCTATCCGTATCGATACCTTCAACTTACATTCAATATCTTCAGCCCCCCCCCCCACACATATATACATTTACGATTTTCTTCTTGATTTCGGTTGATTTTGCCTTTCCTCTTTCTATCCTCTTCTTTCTTCTATTCTGTATGTAAATTTGGCTTGTCTGTCTGTTTGTTTGTCTGTTTGTTTGTATGCAATAAACGTCAAAACGGCTGAACCGATCGGGCCCAAATTTGTTGTGGGACATCACGTGACCACAGGGAAGGTTTATGAATGATCAAAATTTCAAATATTTGTCTCAATCAAAATTCGATCTTCATTAAATTTTTGAAAATTTTGAAAATCCACGAATTTTTTTGTGAAAATCCGCGAATTATTTTTGTTTTGTTTTACGATGTACACAAAGAGAACATGTTCACAATTAATTTAGAAGATGGGCGCGAAGCGCCCTCTAAGGCTAGTCTCATTATATTCCATCATCTTTATGTGAGATAAAGTTGGAAAATTTCCTAAAGAAATATTTGAATGTTTGCATTTGAGTGAGCTAGACAGTTTGGCGACTGTATCAGTATACAGGCAGGCAGCTAGGCCTAGTTCTATATTCCTGCCTAAATTAAGGCAGCTGGGATACAGGATACATATGATGCAACATGTTGCAATCTACACTCTCTTAAATATAAATCCCTTATCTTTGAAATGTATTCTCTGTGTTCAAGACTTATGTTATGCATGACATAATCTCGCGGACAGGGAATATGGAATTTTATGGAACTTAACTTCTAGGTTTTCATCTCGTATCCTAGATGTATCTAACATCTATAGAGTTGAATGACACTAGAGTTGAAAGCTTAAGATCATCTGAATTCTGAAGCAAACGGAAGAGATAGCCTGCACTTGCCTTGTAGTTTAACTTACCGCGCGTGCATAGCTCCTACTTGCCTTGAAGATCTATTGGGTTTTAAGTTTAGGTCCTTTAATTATGTAGTCTTTGTATGCCTTTTAGGCCCTGCTGACTTCTTTATGATTAATAAGTGCTGTAGCTTCTTTAAGTCTATATATTAGCTCCTGTAGCTTATGTAGCTCGTGTAGGTCTACAAAGTAGCCCCTGTAGCTCCTTTAGGAATCTCTTCTAAGAGTAAATAATATTCTCTAGAGTGAAATGTTAAGATCTGTGCTTAGAGTAAAGACTATAGTTTATGTTTAGATCTCTTCTAAGAGTAAAGAATATTCTCTCTAGAGTGAAATGTTAAGATATGTGCTTAGAGTAAAGAATATAGTTTATGTTTAGATCTCTTCTAAGAGTAAATAATATTCTCTCTAGAGTGAAATGCTAAGATCTGTGCTTAGAGTAAAGACTATAGTTTATGTTTAGATCTCTTCTAAGAGTAAAGAATATTCTCTCTGGAGTGCAATGTTAAGATATGTGCTTAGAGAAAAGAATTTTCAAAAAGTAAGATCTAAATCATATACTATATCTTACCTAATCTTTAAAAACCTTGGTTCACTGTATCCGATTAGACTGGATCGCCTGTAAGGTCTTTGTAAAGAAGTATTTACTTAGGGTTAAGATGCAGTAGTAAAATTCGATGCAGAATTGATTTTTAAAAATATTCTTTTTAAAGCACAATATACCATTTACTATAAGGTCATATATTCAAAGAAGACTGAACAGTAAACACAATAGAGCGACCTCATAAAATTGTAAAAATGTTCTCTTTTTGTTTTAAATATGAAAATCTGTTTGTATCTGTTGTTTGATCAAGAAAATGTACGAATCTAAACAGAAAAATCCGCGCACTACGATTTACAAAGATTTTTTTGTGATAACTTAAAGGACCATTGGTAACTTTTATGTTATACGCTTAAATTGAATAATTTTGGCTAATTGCTGACATTTAGTAATTTTGAAAATCCAAAAATCTGTAATGTAATTAGCGCAGGATCGATTAATATTTACACAGTTTAATTTTGAAATTAGAAAAAATTAAATGTTTGATGTAATGAATAAAATTCAATAAGGTTTTTAGCACGTCTTAAGCAAAACTATGTAATCAAATAACCCACTTATTGTGTTAAGTAAAACACTTTTAAACTAACTTTTTAACGAGAATAATTTTGTGTGTAAGATAAAACAAAGCCATAAGAAAACGTTCTATGAAATATAATTTTTATTTTCAACAATGACAAATAAAATTAGAAAATCGAGGACTTTTCCTTTGTTACGGAAAACTATAATGTATATAATTTAAAAACGAAAAGTTTTGCAAATAAACGTATCTTAAACAAATCAGTAATTGTAATTTAAACTTCAAAATTCGGGACAAAGTAAAGGCACCCTTTTCTTTGAAAAACAGAAAAATCATTTACATTACAAAATTATAGCATTGACATATATAAATATATACATTAGATTTGATAATAATGAATAAAGTTGAAAAATGTTTTCAACAAATATTTAAAAGTCCTAGTACATTGATGATATAAATTTAATCTTTTGATAAAATTAAATGTTAGCAGGTCATTTTTTGCTTTGTTATTTTGAATTAATATTTTATAATATGATAAGATAGATGCGTAGTACAAACTATTATGAATAAAAAGGGACTGAAAAAATTCATACCGAGAGATTCTTTTAATTCCTCTCTATATATTCTATTCTCTTTGATTAAATAGTCAAAACACCAAAGGTTTATACCATCTGGTTGAAAAATATTTGAATTGGAAAATTAGATTTTGCGCTAAGTGTTCAGTTCCACATCCCAGTAGTGGAGGTAAAGATGATAAAGGTTAGTTACTTCAATCTTAGAATTAGGCTTTTAGGACATTTCGCGCCCCATTTTCTATTTACAATTTTTTCGTTTAACTGTTGCTTTGTAAGTCGCCATTTTTCATCTTAGCAATGAACATTAATTGTCCTGGATTTTTCTGTTTAAATTTGTCAAATTTGACCGTCGCGTCCTTTCGGTCAAAACAGTTGCCACACAAAATTGGGGCCCGGGCCCCTTCCTT
>NW_019398357.1:11435-14921 GCF_000591075.1 Eurytemora carolleeae
GAGGCCTGGGTTAGGGTAGGGAAAGGTATAGAGGCCTGGGTTAGGGAAGGGGAAGGTATAGAGGCCTGGGTTAGGGAAGGGAAAGGTATAGAGGCCTGGGTTAGGGAAGGGAAAGGTATAGAGCCCTGGGTTAGGGTAGGGGAAGGTATAGAGGCCTGGGTTAGGGAAGGGGAAGGTATTAAGGCCTGAGTTAGGGAAGGGGAAGGTATTGAGGCCTGGGTTAGGGAAGGGTAAGGTATAGAGGCCTGGGTTAGGGAAGGGGAAGGTATAGAGACCTGGTTAGGGAAGGGGAAGGTATAGGGGCCTGGATTAGGAAAGGGGAAGGTGTAGAGGCCTGGGTTAGGAAAGGGGAAGGGGTAGAGGCCTGGGTTAGGGAAGGGGAAGGTATAGAGGCCTGGGTTAGGGAAGGTTTGTGGAGGGTCATCTTTCACACTAATATGTCTGTAACTCTATATCCTACTCCCACTTAAAATATTGAACATATGGGGATAATTCCCGCTATCCCGCCCCAACATGTCAAATTTTCAAATCTCTGCCAAATATAGAAGATTATATATAAACCGTCCTGCACAGCAACTGCTACTTCCCGCTCTACAGTCTTTAGTCTTGAGGTTTTAGGTAATCTTTTCCTAATATATTAGTCAATACTTAATNCACTTCACAATTAAAAGGGATTTGTACTTTTTTTTGGTTTCGTAATATCAATAAATAAATTCTAGCCAAAAAAATTCTATGGACTTTCTATTGAGTATTTTTCAAGTCTTTAAAGAATAACGGTAAAATGCCACGAAAAAGTTTTTTTCCAAAGGTTTTTTAAAAATGTCATAGAAAATATTATCGTAAGTAGGTTAGTATAACTATACTAACTGAAAAGAAAAGAAATAGCTCTGTATGTTTATACCAAGGTACATTGTATAGTATGTATTGTTTGCTAAGGGAGGTCGATTGCACTCTTTTCTCACAAGCAACATTTAGAAAAGACGATTTAAGTTGCCATGCAGAAACCATTTTTTGTGATCTTTTAAAGTCTAAAAATTCACTAACTGAAGATTTATGTTTGAACACTGACTTCAGAAACGTTGAAATCATCAAAATCCGTTAAATATTAAAATTGAAGTTTTGGGCAAAAATTTGGCAAAGTCCGTTCCTCGAAACGAAATTAAATATGTAAAAACATGTCATAAAGGGTTACCCACTGTCAAGTTTATCAAGGTGCAAAGGACAAAATTCAGCCATCAAATCTTATTATTTTAAGAATTTAGGTCGTCATTGAAGTCTGATCCGTACTGGGTAACCCTGTACATAAACAATAAACATATACTCCGTGTACTGGGTAACCCTGTACATAAACAATAAACATATACTCCGTGTTTAAATCAAATATTGAAGTCTGAACCCATATTCCAGGCCTCTGGCAGTTTAGCCTCGATGACGAAACTTTTTATCGATAGAACTTCAAACAAATAAAGTTTAAAACAAATATTTAAACTAGATAAATTGAATACATCGAAAACATGATTTCACTTCTTCTTTCAAACCATTTACCTCCTTTTCCTTAAGTTTTGAACTTTTAGTTGCCCTTCTCCTCTTTTCCAACCATCTCTAGTCATTTGCTCCAACTATATTTATTTCCAGTTTCCTTCAGAAAATATTCAATTTTCTTGTTTATATCCATTCTCTCTTATTCTCTTTTCCTCCTCTTCCGTCTATTAATATATTGTCTCATTATTCTGCCCTTTTTCCCTTTCAAATTTTTACTTTTTCCCTTTTCTTTCCCCTCCTTTAATATAATTTCTCTCCTTCTCCACCCCTCCTTGTTTGTTCATCTTCTCTAACTTTTTATAGTTTTTTCTTTAGATTATCTCTTCTAGAAATCTGTAACCGGGTAGGCTAGGCGGTGTGATTTTTCTAATTAAGATTTCAAGTTCAGTATTTCCGGTGAATTAATCGACATACTAGGAGGTATAGATAGGGCAAAGTACATTTGGTTTTTCTAATTGAAATCAGAGCGCTTCGTTCGACATTGTCTTTATTAAAGAAACCTAGATTTGTTAGGTCTTTTATTTGGGAGCATTTTCTGATTCTTGATCCTTGATTTAATCAATAATTGATGAAATTGCAAAACTTGTGTTGGTGCCACATTTTCCAAACTTGACCTGACAGAGGACATTTGTCATGAAAAGATAATTATCTTGAACAAAATTCTATACTTTTAATGGGAATGTTAAAGGGATTGTAGAGAGCAATTTCAATTGTCCCTCCATCAATTGCGGTTTCTTATTAGCGAGGTTGAAGATTAATGCTGTACAGAATATTTGTAGAAAATGTAAAAATCAACTCTTTTCATTTACACTTCCTCATTGTATAAAAGACAGTGATTTAATGGGTACTATTGTGAATCAGGCATGCCACTCTTTTTAATTTAATTTTTATTGAAGGGTTCCTTGAAGCTACGTATACAGTCCCTTTAAGAATTCTTGTAACACCGCCTATCCAGCACTTTAGTCTCGATGGTGAACCTTGTAACACCCTCTTTCCAGCAATTTAGTCTCGATGGTGAACGTTTGAAAATTCTTAGTGAAACACTGTCAAGCAGAACACTATCAGTAAATTCGTACTTTACAATTAATTTATTTCAGAAACTCACAAAGAACAAACCAATGAACGCAGACTTAGGGAAAGGAGGTCATGTCCTAAACAACACTTTCAGCGCGTACTGCAGCGATCTTCTGTAGATTGACAGAAGAAATAGTTGGTTTATCAGAGGAATTAAGAGTGGGAAGGGGTTGATTACATCTTGACGTTTAAGGACAGTCCAGAGCTGAAAAGAATGTTTAGCTTAATTTTCTGCTTAGTCTGTTCTTTTTCTTTTTTGTTGGATATCCCTCCTGGATTCCGGCCAATTATAGTTCTCTCAATAACTGGCGCCCAAGATTTCAAATTTTCCGGCTTTTGATTCGATGTTTAATATTCTGCATACGCCATTCTGATTGGTTGAATTTTAGACACAATTTCCTGGATACAAACTAAAGATTAAATTAATCTTGAAATTAAAAATTAGTTCAATATCCACAATTCTTAAGGTTTTCAACTCAGGAATTAGTTTTTTAGGGAAGTTTTAAAAAAATGAGTTACTGTTCCTTTTACAATACCATTAGCTGCGCCCATATACAAAAGGCACATTAACGATCAATTGTTTATTAACGAAAGTACATTGTAAATTCAGTTTGGTTAAAAAATTCCATCTTCTGCCATTTCATGCTGTTCTAAATAGATTTGATAATACATGATGCAAAGTGTTAAAACGTACGTATTTGCTTTCAAAGAATGAAGAAAATACTGAAAATAAAAGTAAGATCTAAAATAGATTAAACTTAAACGAGAATTTGAATGATAAAGCGTTCCAGTAGTCTGTCTTTGATTTGGAATGATTTCCCAGGGGGAGGTAGGATAAAGAGGGGAGGGGCGATAGGATAGAGAGTGGCG
>NW_019398358.1:0-14919 GCF_000591075.1 Eurytemora carolleeae
CAATCATTCATTGAACCATACTGTAATAAATTTCATTGTGAAACCCATATTTATAAACCTGAACACACAAAGATATATTACATTGTACATTGTCTGTAAACCTAACTATGCTAGTAAATAACTACATAAAAACCTGTATTGCGATTATCCTTACTACGCTTGTAAATACCTACATAAAACTTGTGCTTACGTTCATTAACTTAACCTGTACCATAGAACTCAAAATATAGTTAGTTGGAATAATACTCTGTTTGTTTACAATGTTAGAGTAAAATATCCACATGTATTGAACAAGACGAATTTTAGTTGTATCTTGTAAGACAGATACAAAAGATTACAGGGAACTAGTTGTATCTGAGCGATAAATACTAAAGATTACAACAGCGTCTTATCTGGATTGATAGAGATTAAGTATTACAGGGAACTAGTTGTATCTGAGCGATAAATACTAAAGATTACAACATGAGTCTTATCTGGATTGATAGAGATTGAGTATTATAGAGAGATAGTTGTATCTGAGCGATACAAACTAATTAATACAACATGCTTCTTATCTGGATTAAACGAGATTAAGTATTTATTGATCAGACAAGCGAGTTCGAGATTGAGTTGTATCTTGTAAGACAGAGAATACAGATAGAGTTGTATCTGGTTTGGTATTGACTAAAGTTGAGGAACCTGTAGTTCTAGATTGAGTTGTACCTTGTAAGATAGATACCTAAGGATACAGATAGAGTCGTATCCAGTTTAGTATTGACTAAAGTATTATTGAGGAATCTGTAGTTCTAGATTGAGTTGTACCTTGTAGGACAGATACCTAAGAATACAGATAGAGTCATATCTGGTTTGGTATTGACTAAAGTATTATTGAGGAACCTGGAGTTCTAGATTGAGTTGTACCTTGTAGGACAGATACCTTAGGATACGGATAGAGTCATATCCGGTTTGGTATTGACTAAAGTATTATTGAGGAACCTGGAGTTCTAGATTGAGTTGTACGTTGTAGGACAGATACCTAAGAATACAGATAGAGTCGTATCTGGTTTGGTATTGACTAAAGTATTATTGAGGAGCCTGTAGTTCTAGATTGAGTTGTACCTTGTAGGACAGATACCTAAGAATACAGATAGAGTCATGTCTGGTTTGGTATTGACTAAAGTATTATTGAGGAACCTGTAGTTCTAGATTGAGTTGTACCTTGTAAGACAGATACCTAAGGATACAGATAGAGTTGTATCCGGTTTGATATTGACTTAAAATATTATTGAGGAAACTGGAGTTCCAGATTGAGTTGTATCTTGTAAAACAGATACCTTAGGATACGGATGGTTACACCTGGATTGGTACTGATATAAAAGTATTTGTTGGAGTAGGGCATTTACTGCAGCATAACCATTCATTGAACTACAGAATCATTCATTGAATCACAGAACCATTCATTGAACTACAGAACCATTCCTTGAACCGCAGAACCATTCATTGAACCAAAATAAATTCATTGAACCACAGAATCATTCATTAAACCACACAACTATTCATCGAACAACACAAACATTCAATGAACCATGAAACCATTCATTGCACCATAGAACCATCCTTTGAATCACAGAACCATTCATTGAACCACAGAACCATTTATTGAACCACACAACCATCCTTTACCCCACAGAACAATCCTTTGAACCACAGAACCATTTATTGAACCAAAAAACCATTCATTGAACCACAGAACCATTCATTGAACCACACAATCATCCCTTACACCACAGAACCATTTATTGAACCACAGAACCATTTATTGAACAACAGAATCAATTATTTAACCACAGAACCATTTATTGAATCACAGAACCATTCATTGAACCACAGAACTATTCGTTTAACCACAGAACCATTAATTGAATCACAAAACCATTCATTAAACAACAGAACCATCCATTGAACCGCACAGACAACTATCCCCTAAAAGGGCGTAGAGAGAGTCCTAAGAATTGAGGAGTAAAAAAGAAGAGAAAGAACTAAGAATGGAGCTAGGAGTAAAAATGGAACAGAGATAGTCCTAAGAATTGAGCTAGGAGTAAAAATGGAGCAGAGAGAGAACTAAAATGGAGCTAGGAGTAAAAGGGAGCAGAGAGAGTCCTAAGAATTGAGCTAGGAGTAAAAATGGAGCAGAGAGAGAACTAAGAATGGAGTTAGGAGTAAAAGGGAGCAGAAAGAGTCCGTAGAATGAAGCTATGAGTAAAAAAGGAGCAGAGAGAACTAATAATGGAGCTAGAAGTTAAAAGGGAGCACAGATAGTCTTAAGAATGGAGCTATGAGGAAAAAGGGAGCAGAGAGAGTCCTAGGAATGGAGCTAGAAGTAAAAAGGGAGCAGAGAGAGTCCTAGGAATGGAGCTTGAAGTAAAAAGGGAGTAAGGAAGGGAGCTTATAGAAGAGCTAAGCTAAATGGAGTTAGGAGTACAAGGGAGCAGAAAGAGTCCGTAGAATGAAGCTATGAGTAAAAAAGGAGCAGAGAGAACTAATAACGGAGCTAGAAGTTAAAAGGGAGCACAGATAGTCTTAAGAATGGAGCTATGAGTAAAAAGGGAGCAGAGAGAGTCCTAGGGATGGAGCTAGAAGTAAAAAGGAAGCAGAGAGAGTCCTAGGAATGGAGTTTGAAGTAAAAAGGGAGTAAGGAAGGGACCTTATAGAAGAGCTAAGCTGAGGGCGGGCAATGTAGGGATTGGAAAAGTAATTGAGAACTAAGTTGAAGAAATTATGGATTCTACTCGGCTGCTGAGTTTGCTGGGACCCGACATTATTTTTATAGTTTTCTTCAAACCTTTCCTACCCCCCCCCCAACACAGTGGGGAGACATTTTCTACATGTACAATTCTATATTTAGAATTTAGAAGGAGAGTTCTGTCCCTCCATTGAAAAAAAGAGAGGCCCCGATGTGTTTCTGAGGATTTGGGACAATTTTTAAACTTGTGGTTAGTCTGTATCATCTGTCGTTATTTATTTTTTTAATAGTTATAACTATAGGGATACAAACAGACAAACAAACAAAAATCAAAACAAACAAGTCCAATAATATATTTGCAAATTTATGACATATCCTACATTTTTGGAGAAATCTCATTTTAAGAACTCCCCCTGCATTGATTTTCTTCTTGGATATTAAATATTGATGTATGTTTTCTCAGCTTAATAAATCATTATTTAATATCTCATATCTTAGCCTAGATTTTCTATTCATTTTTATGATTAAGTAAGATAGTTGAGCTGGCCTTTTGAGGGATACTTAAGGAACATGTTCCATTTATTTTTAGAGAACTTTTACAAAAACTATTATTCCATATTAACTTGTATTGTAAGCTCGGCGAATAGTTTGATGAAATTGTATAGATACAGAGTGTCCCAATAAGCAGGATAGTCGAGAGAATATTTAAAGATCGTCTAACTTCGATCTTTGATATTTTCTATGAACAAATCTCATAGAGTTACTCCCGCCGTTTACCCGCATTAGGTCGTAAATTACGATTTTATCTATCCCTTTTAAAGTCGACCCATCCAACTAGAAACTCAAAACCACCCTAAGACCATTCCCGTGGTTCTCCCGAGCTTCCCAATCAAAATTTGAGGCAAATCGGTCCAGAGGTTCATGAGTTATGATCGGATATGTAAAGTGGAACACCCTAAATTTCACTATACAGTATGTCCCAATAAACATGAGGGACAACTTGAAAGTCGTCTTTGACTTCTGATATTTAATGCATGGCATTAAAAACGAGGCTGTCTAACAAGCTTTTTATTTAGTGGTCTACCTTTCTTCCGTCTTAAAAATTGACAAAGATATTAGATATTAAGACAATTTTGATTTATTAAATTAATTAAAATTTGTACCAATTTTCCAATATAACCGTCAAATTTGGAAAATGGTAGACCACATTTCGAAAATCTCAATACCAGGCGCTTCCGAATATTTGAAAAATTTGAAGAAATCTCTCAACAAATTTGTAAATAAGACATTCAATAAATGATGAAAAGGAAATATTTGATTCTAACATTGACTTTTTGACAAATTTCTATTGAAAAATATGTTCCAAAACATCAAATTAGTTTACTTCAGAATTTTTGTAACATTTTTCGTCGTTGTTGTTTAATTATTTTAAAAAACAGACTCTCAAAATCATCTTTCCAGAATGGACAATGAAGGATTTTAAAAATTGAATTGCCCTCTTGCTGAAGAAATATGCACCGTGAAAACGGCTGCTAGGCCTCAAATGAATCCTATTATTTTTTTTACAAGGCAACATTCTCAGTTCAACTACAATACATTGCTGGTCACTCCCCTTAAATTTAATAAGCTTTTAAATTAAATTTTAAAAATTCGAAATGAACAAAATTATATTTTCCCCATATGAGGATTGAGTAACTTTTCTCTTCAAGTATAAAACTGAATTCATTCATCTGGGTTTCACAGGAATAAAATAATTTTCAGGTTGAAAACTCTCAATGTTTTGGAATCCCCCTGGGAGGAATAGGCTCAAATTATGCAAATCAAACCCTCATCCCTCCTCCCTTCCTCATTCATATCCCTGTTTCTATTCACCCTCCTCCACAGAAAAATACACAATTTTTTTCATCCCAAGTTTTTTTATGTCATCTATGTTCTCTAGGTTTAATATTTTTTCTTATAAGAAATGCTACTATGGTCAGCGTTTATATCAATACAATGAAAACAACTTTTTTATTTCTATCTTTTCAAATTACAAGTGTACTAGTAAAATAAAAGAAGCTACTCTTAGTTCCAATGTTTATGTTTATTTAAATAAAAAGTCGTCTTAATCATATTGATACATAGGACGAACATTGCTCACAAGAAGAATTTAAAATTTAGAGATGTCATATCAAACAATACTTATTTTAAAAAGAACCTTAACAATTGAATTATATGTTTTTGAATTTTCTAATTTTGTTTCTTACAATTTGTTTGCCCTCCTCGGGCCGGGCCGGTTTACTAAATATTGGTGAATGTACTTTGAGAACTAAATCTAATTTTTTCATCTATTCAATTGTTTATTCTCTTTTTGAATTATGTCTTCTAATCCACATTGATTATCAAAAAGATATTTATGAACAATAAACATATACACGAACTGATTAAATCAAAAATTTAATAAAATGTGGACATAAATTAATTGGTACATTCACAAAAAAAATGCAAAAGCAAAATTTGTCTAACTTTGTAGGGTAGCTTCTCCCATGGCCAGCTTTAGTGCTGAAGCTTTCAAAGCGTCTGTAAAGAATCTTAAGTCACATAAAAACATTAGGTTAAGCCTAATCCAGCTGTTTATAGGATATAAAGTGGCTAGAAACACAATTTAAGTTATCCTGCCACTATAGTTTCAGTACAAGTTAATATATCCGTTTACTATTTAGTCCCGATATAAGGATTCATCTCTAATTGGATGATGAGATAGAAAGATAGATGTTACTGCCATGCAATTTTTATTGGTTCAGAATAGACATCAACCACATTATTGAACCCTGATTGGTCAGGCGCAAATGGAATCGCATACAAATTTGATGAATTAAACTCTAGGCTAGGCATTCAGGGCGCTTCGCTCCTTATATATATCTTTGCAACATGATAACCTTTAATATTTCAAACTTGGAATATTTGATCTAATAGAGCTCATCATCTACAATTTTGGGTTGCAAAGATATAGAGATTACAAAATCTGAGTTTGTGGCAAAGGCTCCTCTATGTATCCTTTGGAGCATCGAAAGCTGAAATGTGCTTTTTGCAAATATTTGTTATTTGAAATTTTCACCTTGGAAGCAGATATATGCAAAAAACGAACCAAAACGATGCAAAAACGATGCATAAACGATGTAAAAACGATCCAAAAATAATGAAAAACAAACCAAACGATGCAAAAACGATGCAATAACTGTGCAAAAACTGTGCAAAAACGATCCAAAAACAATGCAAAAACGATGCAAAAACGATGCAAAAACGATCTAAAAACGATCCAAAAACGAATGTGTGGTAACGACCATGTTTAGATCGTTTTTCCAATTTTATTTTCACGATAAAGAGAAATTGCAAAGTTTATTAAAAGAACACTTTAAAATAATTCAGATTTATAAATCTTAAAATTTTTCTCTCAAAACTATTCTAAATGATTTAACAGCACTAGCTACATATAATATAACCTTCAAATCATGCTATAGCCAATTTTTTGTTTGTCGATTTTTTCTCAATGTTAATTGTAAAGTTACAATCAACAATTATCGACTTTTTGTACAATTTGATTTATTAAAATAAAACCTAATACTTGGTAACTGTGTAAACACTGAATAGCTCTTATATAACAATCAATTTAATAAAATGTTGATATTAAAAAATCATTTGATGGAAATTATGAAATTGTGGTCATACCTTCATCTTTGATGGAGATATTTAGACCTTTGTTAAAAAATGCAAAGAAGTAAGACCCCATTTTGAAAAGCTTATAAAACTCACGACCATTAGTAATCGAAATTTTTACATTTCTCTTTGCATTAGAGTCTCAAAACTATTAGTTGCAAGGTTAATTAGGACACCGTGTGAAGTACAATAAAGTATTTACTTGTTGTGTAATGTATCTATCTACTATCAATTTATAAAGCAGTGATCTCTGTTTGTTTTGGGTGTGCGATCATTGCCCATTTAAAGTTTTTAGACTTTTTAAAGGATTCGCATTAATTTCATGCTAGACAAGCATTGCTTTTATTACACAAATCAAAATTTTTACTCTGTTCAAAGATATTTACCAACACGATATTAAAAACTTTTTCCTGTCCTCAACATGATGGACATTCTAAACCATAATCCCTTTGATCGATTTACTACAAACTTTGATCGAGAATTCGTTACAACCATGGATATATCTTTTCTGTGCCTATTTTCATGTTATACAAATTGTAAAAAATAAAAATTTGGAAAATAGATAAACATAAAAAACTTGTTGCTTTTCTTGAGTGTTCTTAAGAAACTCTGTAAAAAATTCGTNTACAATGTACTAAAGTACAATGTACTAAAGTACAATGTACTAAAGTACAATATACTAAAGTACGAATATTAATGTACCTACGTGTAACGAATATGAACTCTGTAGAATAAATAGTAGAAACATCCTTTTGTTGAAGAAATGTTGATCATGTTGAATACATATTTTGTTCTATTCAGATCTAACCTAATCCTAAGAGTATTTATAAGCAGAGTTACCCACAAAGAATGAGACTTCAGAGAGTATAGTATGTAATTATAATGTCTGTTTCTAGTAGAAGCTAGCTATGTGATTCCCTACAACTGTAAACTTTTTTCCCTTTGTCAAATCAACATATTTTAAGGGTTATAGGTCGTCTTTACAGTTTCATCCTTCGAAAATATATCTCGCAGCGCATTTTGCGCGAAATCGTCCAAATTAGATGACCAAGCACGCAAATTGCATCCACAATTTCAGCTTTATTTTTGAAGAAAAATACATTTCAGTTTTAATTGTGCTTTTTTGCGCAAAATTCATTTTCGTGAACAATCTCGCATAAAGTTTGCACAATGATCGCAAGCAAAAAGCAAATTTTTGCGGAATTTTTAAATATTGAAAAAATATTTGCCTCCAGATATTTTGTCTAATATATAACAATACATAAGTAACAATACATAAAATAAAGATATTTAAATCTATTTAATTAAAATGTTGTGGAAAAAATAATCAAAATAGCCAAAAGCTATTTTCAACCTAATTGTTTTATACTTGTACTGTTAAAATAATTATCAATTTGTTAGTGTAAACTCGTTCTATATAAACAGATACATGTTAACATGTATTTTAGCAATACACTTCATCTATCTATCTATCTAACAATACATATGAATACGCCTAGAATAAATAATACATAATGAATACATAAATTTAGAACCTAGCAGATCCTTTTATATTTAGAACTTAGCAGATCCTTTTATATTTAGAACCTAGCAGATCCTTTTCTATTTTGAACCTAGCAGACCCCTTTCTATTTAGAACCTAGCAGATCCCTTTCTATTTAGAACCTAGCAGATCCTTCTATATTTAGAACCTAGCAGATCCTTTTCTATGTAGAACCTAGCAGATCCTTTTCTATTTAAAATCTAGCAGATCCCTTTCTATCTAGAACCTATCAGCTCCTTTCTGTTCAGAACCTAGCAGATCATTTTCTATTTAGAACCTAGCAGATTCTTTTCTATTTAGAACCTAACAGCTCCTTTCCTATTTAGAACCTAACAGATCCTTTTCTTTTTAGAACCTAGTAGATACTTTTCTATTTAGAATCTAGCAGATCCTTTTCTATTTAGAACCTAGCAGATCCTTTTCTATNTTTTTCCATTCTTCTCTAATAATCTGTTATATTATACATAATGCGAATAATCTATTAAGGCTAGTTTTTAGAGTGATTTTAAGCGACTTTCCAACTATGCTCACAGCTCGGTATCCTGTGTCCGAATTTAATGAATTTAAGCCGCGACTCAAATTCCCCAAAAACCGGTTCCAATTGAGTCGCGGCTTAAATTTAAATTGCGGCTCAAATTCTTTATATTCGGCCTCTGGAAAACTAGGTTTCATCAAATAAGAATAAGATATCCATGTTTATAATTTTAAACATTTCAATTTTGGGTTTTATTTACAGAGGCGACTTGCACGTCTCTATGCTGCAGGAAAGCAATGTAAGAATTATCAGAATCAATCACTTTTTAATTTTTCACATTTTTCCAAATAATAGTCTCAAATGTTCAGTTGTTAATTGGGTCCACTTACCGTACAACGACAAAATCAAACAAATATTTTGATTTTTTTCCACAAATTTTATTCTACTTAATCATCAAATCTTGAAGATTTTGAATTTTAAAAAAAAGACCTTGTAGAGTGCAAAACATTTTTCTCCGGAATTTTCATGCTTTTTCTGAAAATTAAAACAACATTTTTTTAGAGGTTTAAACCAAGCAAATTTAAAGGTATTTAGCAAAACTATTGACAAAATTTGTTCAAAGTCATAGAATTTTCCTGACCCAAGTAGATTGTAAAAGTTTAGTGAAACTTAGTCATCTTGCATGTCATTAACATTTTCTATATTATGCGAAAACTTTTACTTTTCCGCTTAGAGGCTTCAGTTCTCAACAAAATTAGTTTCTGACACTTTGTCAAAAGCGGGATAGGTATGGGGGGGGGGAGTTGGCGTTTAAAGGGAGTGACCGGTAATGTATGGTAGTTGAACTGAGAATGGAGTATTTTGGAGAAATTTTTAGAAATCATGAGATCTATCAGACGTTTTTACGGTGCATATTTGTTCACCAGAGCGCAAATTCAATCTTTAAAATCCTCATAGATTGTTCATTTGAGGGATGATTTTGAGAATCGGTTTTTTAAAAAATTTATCCAATAACGACAACGAAAAATGCAGTAAAAATTCTACAGTAAACTAATTAGTTGTTTAGGAACCGGTTGAGAAAATAAAAATTAAATATTATCATCGCACATAAGTAATCTTATTTAATAATTGGCTACTGTAAATGTAATGTGTCATCGTTCACAGACATTTTCTGTAGATTTCTGGAAATTTTTATTGAGAAGACGACATTTTGAAGAACTTGAAAAAATCTATGAACAAATTCATAAAGAATAAGAAATTCAATATAATGTTGAAAATAATGATTGATTCTAACATTGAATTACTGAGAAAATTTTACTTGAAAAATATGTTCCTAAACATCTAATTGGTTTACTGTAGAATGTTATTTACATTTTTTGTTGTCGTTCTTTATCAATTCATAAAAAATAAATTCTCAAAACGTACTCACCTAAATGAATGATTTTGAACTTCGACTTTGCGCTCCAGCTCATAAATTAAACATCATTAACGTTTTATATGTCTCAAATGAATCTTAAACAATTTCTCCACAAAACTACATTCTCAGTTCAATTATTACACATTGCCGGTCATTCCCTTTAAGGAAGGATATAAAAAGGAATTAATAATAAGGATGGTTATGAGAAATTAACATAAAGGATAAAGAAGAGGAATGTCTATAAAGGGTCAAGCGACTTAAGGTCAAGCGACTTAAGGTCAAGCGACTTAAAGTCAAGCGACTGAAGGTCAAACGACATAGGGTCAAACGTCATAGGGTCAAACAACATAGGACCAAAGGACAAAGGGTCAAACGACAACGGTCAAAACGGGCCGAGTGCTGCGGCTAGGACATGCTAGGAGGCCGAGCGCTTCGGCTATTAGTTTTAATGAACATAAAAAATAGCCTAATGAAATTTTGCCCGTGTATCGCACTTTTTGACCCTATGTCGTTTTACCCTTTGTCGCCATACCCTTTGTGGCGTTTTTGACCGTTTGTCGTTTGACCATAGATTGTACCTTGTGTCGTTGAGTGTTGACCCTAGGTCGTTTGACCCTATATTGGTGAATCATATAAAGGATGATGAAAAGGAATGAACATTAAGAATAGTATTTGTGTGTCTAGTGTCCCTGGTGTATAGGATTAATGAACTACTGGTGGTGTAAACAGATGCCCAATATTGGATACACTTAATTGATGTTTTAATAAGTTCTTCTCTTCCCTAATCCTCTATATCCCTTCATTCATTCTTTATATCCCTTCATTCATTCTTTATATCTCTTCATTCATCCTTTATATCCATCCTTTTATACTTTATATCTCTTCATTCATTCTTTATATCCATTCATTCATCCTTTATATTCCTTCACCTATTCTTTATATCCCTTCATTAATTCTTTATATCCATCCTTTCATCTAGTATATCCCTTTATTCATTCTTTAGTAGTCATTTTAACTTTTAAATGTTATTTCTGAATCTGCTACTTTATTGTCAATCGTACAGTCGTACTTTAAAAAACCAACAATTTCGCGAATTTTTCTGTTTGCAGATACATAAACCATTCCTGGGTTATATGAATTACCACAAAAAATGTTTTGACGTTCATTGCATACAAAGATACAATAGACTTTAAAAATGTGCCATCTTACTAATGTCACGAAATTGATGACATTTAACCCTATCCCTGCTGGGGTACTTGAAAACCAGGATATGCTGGGGGGGGGGGGTCAATTTGACCCCCCTCTAAATCCCATGTTTTATGTCCAAATATGACAAATGATACATCATTAGAAAGCTCTTGTGCTCTACTTTTAGAATCTGCAAAAAAAATTGCAAATTTGCAAAAATTAAGCCTCAGACCAATACTTTTTGAGTTATGTAAAAAAACTACAGGGGGGGGTCAAATTGACCCCCCCCCAACAGGAATAGGTTTAAAGAGGGGGGGTGGACCCCTTGTTTCAACCCTTGAGTACATGAAGCAGTATAAAAGAGATATTATTCTCTATATATTTTGTGACTGTTTGCTGACCTGGTGAAAAAATACATAAATCATATTGAATCTATATATTTACTCGAAGTATTTGTTTATATAATAGTAGGATTTTAGGGCGCTTCGCGCCCATCTTCTATTTCGACATTTAATTGTGACTTTATCTGTGAGCATCTTCTCTTTGTACAGTATAAAACAAAAACAAAAAATTTTGCGGATTTCATAATATTTTTTCGCACATTTACAAAATTTTACAAAATAAAAAATTTGAAACACAAATTTTTAAAATTTTGAGCATTAATAAACCTTCCCTTGGGTGACGTGAGGTCCACATGCAAGGAATGAGGCTTAAATGACGACCTGAAAATCTACAGTACAGGACAATATTAAGGTTTAAATTTGACAACCAAACTAAATTACAGTTGCAGTGAATCAAAAATGCATGAAAAAGATTATTGATTAACTCTTGAAAAATTGATGTAATAACATGTTTTAGTGTTGATATTTGTAAAAGTAAAAATAAGCAGACGCAATTTTTTTAAGCATGTAATATATTCTTTATCAATGTGTAATGTTATCTATGTTATCCATGCTAGTAATATATCTTAATTATCTGTATGTTGACCCTGCCGGGCTAGCCCGGTCAGTTTCGTTTACCTGTATATAAAATAAATTAGTTCAATACGATTTGTCGTTTAATACGGACGTATACATAGCCTGGAGTTTTGGCTAAGGATAGAGAGCCTTGAGTTTTGGCTAGAGATAGAGTCAGTTAGATTCTAATTAGACTTTGAGTAGAGTTATCGTTAAAGTATCTCGGATCTAGAATGCTTACAAGCATCCCTTGCATTATTACCATTAAAGTTAAAGGTCTTATTTATTTCTATGAGCTGGCCTTGAAACTTTGGACTAGGGACATATTTATAACACTTTCTTCTTTCTCAAGGGCAAAATCAACGGGAGAGGGAAGGGAGAAACACCCCCACCCTCATCTGGAAAAAAATCTGGACAGTGTTAAAAAAATTTATAAAGTGTCTCTCTTGGTTTATTTTAAACACAAAATTACGCGCATGCAGAATTCAAAGGAAAACTCCTCCTGCAATGTAAACACGAGATACAAGGTGTTCAAATAAACAATATTGCATTTGAAAATAGGTTAAAAAAGTTAATAAAAAAGTTGAGACGTGAATGTAGAATTTTATAATTAGATTTTAAAGTTTTCTTAAAACACCTAAAAATAAACTTAATTAGCTTTAATGGAATTTCTGGATAAATTTGAAATTGAAAGGTTCTCTAAAAATTTATTCACGATTAGATGTTTTTGTTTAAAAATGGACTTAAATGTATACTGCTAAAATTTTTTCATTGTTAAGATATTAAAATTCACGGAAGCTCACCTTTTTCGGGACTTAGTGTAAATTGTACAGATAGATTTGTAGATATAGATATCTAGCATAGATAGATAAATATAGATGGATATATAAAGATATTTGTTTTTGAGTATTTTTTCAAGTGCAGACCTACATCAATCATTACCAGAGTATTGTGAAAAAAATTTGGGCTCGATCGGTTCAGCCGTTTTGACGTTTATTGGATACAAATAAACAGACAAACAAACAGACAGACGAGCCAAATTTATATATAGATATTTACACAGTACATTACAGTCATCTAAAAATACAAACATGCAAAAATGCAAAAAATACAAAAAGCAAAAATGCAAAAATTCGAAAATACAAAAATGCAAAAATACAAAAAATACAAAAATGCAAAAATACAAAAATTCAAAAATACAAAAAAAATACAAAAATACAAAAATACAAAAAAATGCAAAAATACAAAAATAAACAAAATACTAAAATGCAAAAATGCAAAAATGCAAAAATACAAAAATGCAAAAATACCAAAAGTACTAAAATGTAAAAATGCAAGAAATACCAAAATGCAAAAATACCAAAAATATAAAAATGCAAAAGTGCACAAATACAAAATTTACAAAAATGAAAAAAATCAAAAATGGCAAAAACACATCAACATTTTGCCGATTACTTATTTTAAACGTAAGAGCTACAGTATGATTTTATTAATTCATAATTTGATCTATTAGAATTCAAAGTTTGACACATGAAAAGGTATGAGAAGATATGATTATTAAGTATGAGGCAAGCAATCAGTTTTTTGGGGTAATATTACTTTATATTAACTATATTTTCAACCCACTGAAACCATCTTTACTTCTGAAGGATTTTAACATCAATTTCCTTATACAATGTACAATATAGACTGGACATTTTATAAACCTTTGGGGATGTTTAGAGATTCATCATGTATTAGTGAGACTTATAAAACTGTGGAATAGGAGACGAATTTGAATTATCAAAAAGCCAAAAATTTACTTTTTAAGTAAAATGGCATTGTTTCATGTTCATTAGACTATTTAAAGGGACCGTGCACTCATTTGGGTTATTTCAGGGTAAACTAAACAGTAAACAGGCTATTCGCTGTTGATTGGTATTAGTCTTACCATACCTCTGTGCTCGAATTCTGAACAAAAAATCGGCTTTTTTTCCGGCCACAGTTGTCTTTGAAAAATATGACAAACATCAATCAACAGCGAATAGGCTGTTTATTACCCAAATAAGTGAACGGTTCCTTAAAAAAATTTATTTAAGTGTAAGTTGCGTTTTCTACATTTTGGTGTGTTTCACTGTATTTACTATGGGGAAGGGGAGGGGGGCCTTTGCTTTTTAATTAAGAAAATGTAGGAAATAGAGCTGAAATTATTAACGGTTATATAACTGAGCTGAGAGAAGATGGAGAATTTGAATCATATTTCCCAGATTGGGGATTTATTGGAAAAATGACAATAGCTAAGGGGGGGGGGGAGGATCTGTAAACTGTTGAAAACTCAGTAGGGTAAATATTTTAGATAGAAAGATATCATCCTTCAATACACAATATATCTTATTCTCATAAATATGCTTCTTTGCTCTATAAATGTTTATTTTGTAAACATTGATAGAAAACCTTGATGTTTAGAGGATAAATGGATGGGGTTGCATAGGATGATGAAAAAGCGGTGGGCGGTTTTCATTAATTTATAGTCTATTGTGGTTTGGTATATGATTAAACAATCTTAATATTTTCAGAGTTGTCTCTTCCCCTTCTTCTTTGAAGCGCATTCGCCGACAAAAAAGTATAAAGGAGAAGAAGTGAAAATTTTATTTTTATTAAATGGTCAAATTGTGATTAAAAGTCACAGCTATTGGGTCAAGATTTATTCTCAGTCAAATCTGCATTTGGGACAATACCTCCCTTATTAGTATAACCCCATCTTCCCGAGGGGAGACAAGAAAAGTGAGGGGGGGGGGGCTAATTTACCCTTCTCCTATGTAATTTTGCTTATTATTCTGCACTTTTTTTTCTTCTTCAAATTTAGTTAACAAAGTACTGCCTGAATCCCTAGTTTTATTCTATGCTAACCAAATATCTACTCAGACCCACGTTTTATTTCTT
>NW_019398359.1:0-5448 GCF_000591075.1 Eurytemora carolleeae
TGATGATTGAAGTAAGTAGAATTCAAGTGAATGTAATTAGAATTTAGCGTACAGGCCGTAAATTTATATCAAGCAGAATTATCGTTGATATATTACAACGGATCTTCATGGCTTGGTGCGTGAACTGAATACTGTTGATTGTAAGCGGGTTTTTCTAACAGTGTGTTCTAGAAAGAATGGCAGGATCTTCGCGTAGTTACAATCCATCTCGCAAGCCGGATATTAGGTAGCCTCTTATTTTTGGGGAGTTACTGTAAGTTTATGATTTGTTAAGTGCTCTGGGGGCACGAAACACTATCTATCTCATTATCCAATTAGAACAGGGAAAAGGAATAAAGGGAAAGGAAATGGCACTTTTCTGGCATGAGAAAGCCAGTCGCACTGCTTTGCAGACAAGTTCGGTAAACCTTTCACACACTCTTTTAGTATAGACACACAACATGACTACAGTCAAGGATATTGCAGAACATTGTTGTCAATTATAATTAAGCTGGAATAACGACTAGTTTATTGTAAACTTTAGTCAAATTATATTCTTTGCATGAAAATTTGGCTTATAGTGTTGACTTAAATATATAAATAATATATTACATGTATATGAAACTTATTTTTAAGTAAACAATTAACAATAATCAAATGTACTCTCCTAGACTGTACAAATACCAAGATTCTTATGTACTTTATAAACCTACAGTACGGTACCCTTACACACACTCTTTTGGTACAGACACACACACATGACGTTTCCGCACCCTGAATTAGAGTTATGAATCCTTTAATCGGCGCTATCAGTAAATGGAAACATTTACGTTTAATGAAGCTATCGTGGGATGGTACGTTTGTTAATGCAAACCATTTCTATAGTGTAATTATAAATTATAGATTAGAGTTTGAGGCACGAGCAAATGTTGATATTACTATTCGCATAGATTCAGTCTACTTATAAAAAGTCTCATCAATTTTTAAGACCGGGTCACCGTTGAAGTGTCGCAACAATTTTTAGATTTTTACCGCTTTAACTCACTTATGCTTTTCGGTAGCCCTTCACATAAACATTTAAGAACTATAAAGTACTTGTTGTTAGCTTTGGTTTTTAAGAAGTAATTGGCAAACTTCTCATCGATATTTGCTTGAGAGCATGAGACCTTTAAATCGCAGTGCGTTTACAAGGAAGAACTCCAGATTTGGGAAAGTTGAGTTTTACAGTAAAGAAGAAAAAATAGCCGCAGAAAGTGCAGTATTTAATTGCTAAAGTAACGGAGTATCAATATTATATTTGCCACAAACTCTATATTTCTAATCTTTATCTCTTTGCAACTTTTGATAGTCTAAACTATGAATTCTGTTCGATCAAATAATCTAAGTTTGAAATGCCAAAGGCTATACATGCATCATCAGGTTCCAAAGATATAGGGATTATAAAATTTGAGTTTGTGGCAAAACTCAATTTCTTTTAAAATAG
Organism: Eurytemora carolleeae; assembly: GCF_000591075.1. Classification (NCBI taxonomy): domain Eukaryota; kingdom Metazoa; phylum Arthropoda; class Copepoda; order Calanoida; family Temoridae; genus Eurytemora; species Eurytemora carolleeae. The sequence goes on from NW_019398359.1 coordinate 1,463, forward strand.
AAACGGGGGCCCTAAAAGCCTAGTATACATATCTTTATATTTTCTAGAATACAAGGTCCCAGGAGAGTATTCAATAACTGGATCCAGACCTCAACGAATTTAAAACATTTTATAAAATGAAAACCAACACTCTGTCTCACAATTCCAATCAGTCACTTCTTTCAGCGGTAGATAATGTAAACAAGAAAATAGTGAATTCTGTAAAAATATAAATATTATTATTTTAGTTTAGAGCTAGTTGGGTATAATATAGAGGCGTGACATGGCACATTGTCGATATCCATATATTTACAGAAAAAAAACCATTAGTTGTTTTTAATTCTAAATTAGTTTTTCTTTTGCACTTTCATGCAATTTTCATTCATCATAATAACACAAACTTAATCTTTTTTAAAGAAAAATATGATAGAATAACTGTGTTTTTTTTTACTATTCATTCATTCATTCATCATTTCATCGGTATAATATTGTATAATACTTAGTAAAAAATGTAAATGATGTTGTTCATTGTTTTGGATCGTTTGCTTCGAGTTAATAAAACTTAAAAGATTTCAAAACTGTATTATGTTAAACTTTGATTTTATTAAACATTGCAATATCTTTAACCTTAAAAAGAATATAGTCAAAAAACGATCCAAAAAAATGATCTCTTTTGCAAATTCGTTGCAAATTTGGTACAAATTTCGTTACAAATTGAACCGAAAGTAGATATTTCAGAGACGTATAGATAATTCAGAGACGTAGCTCCAAACTCATCAAATTCGGTCTTTAATTTTGATGATCTAAAAGTAATTTGGACTTTTTTAAAAAGTATTTTGGACTTTTGTACTAAATGAAGTTTTAAAAAATATACTAGATGATCTGGAGTGCATGCAAGAAGCATATCAAAGATTTCCGAAAAAGATTATATAAATTCCTTACAGTTGTGTCTTGTATCTGTATCCTTTGCAGTTAACCAGCTAGGTGCATAATCCTTGACGATTTTAAATCGTTTGTTAAGGCTTTTATATCTCTGGTAGAATTTAAAATATTTTTTTAAATTATGTAAGAAGTAGAAAAGAATCCCTTCTTCTATCTTGAAGAAGAGTACCTCTGTTTATACCATTGGAGCAGTTTATTTAAACTGTCACTTTAATTACATAATAAAATCCATTTACACCGTAGATTCAGTTCAACTTTAATAGATAAGAATTCAACAAACATAGAAACATTTTTTCATTGTTTCGTATTTTTATTTGTTTCCTTATGATTAAGATTTTGTTACATGCGACAAAAAAATAGATAAAGTCTAAAGATAAAACTTTTATAGCGTAGCATAGTTCACTAGGCCTTCATGTCGTTTACCGTTACCTTCTTTTCTAGAAACATTTTTAGAATTTTGCTCTTCAAGCTCTCACACTTTTTATAAATCATAAAACTAAAATTTCGCGGATTTATCTGTTTATATTAGTGAATTTTCAAACATTTTAGAATTCGAATTTTTTTCCAAGTACACTTTTTCCAGGTACACTTTTTCCAGGTATACTTTTTCCTGGTACACTTTTTCCAGGTACGCTTTTTGCAGGTACACTTTTTCCAGTATACTTTTTCCTGGTACACTTTTTCCAGGTACACTTTTTCCAGGTATACTTTTTCCAGGTACACTTTTTCCTGGTACACTTTTTACAGGTACACTTTTGTCAGGTACGCTTTTTCCAAGTGCACTTTTTCCAGGTANTAGGACGGGTGGTTTGAGGATTTAACAAGATCCTGAGCTGAAGACCTGGATAAACTATACAAACATCTTGTTTTCACAAAATGGAAAATAAAATAAAAGTTTTCGATACAATTTTTTTCTCTTCTATATATGTTACTAGCTTGGGAACACAGCGTTACCACCTAAAGGTTACACCCGCCGCGCCGTTTACCCGCACTTGAACAATTTTACCGGGAAACTAAATTTTTGTATTAAAGTCAACCCACTCAACTTAGAATTGCAAAACCAAGCTAAGAAACTTCTTGTGGATCTCCCGAGTTCTCCAATAAAAAGTTGAGGCAAATAGGTCCAGGGGTTACTGAGTTATGATCGGAAAAACAAACATACAAACCGTATTTGTAGCTTAATATGTATATACATTGTACATAAAGTAATAATCTCTGTTTGTCTGTTTTTGTAAATATATGTCCGATCATAATTCATATCCCATGAACTTTTGACCGACTTGTCTTAAATTTTGATTAGGCAACTCTGTAGAATCACGTCGTAGCTTGGTTTGAAATATTAAGTTGAGTTGGTTGATAGTTATATAGAAAGTAATGTTTCCAGACAAAGCTGGGTTCCCAAGCTAGTTTCCATGTATTTTATTTGTTATATTTTAAATATTAGGGAACATACACAACGCAGAGGAAATGTTATTTTCAAAATAAATGAAAAGATTTGAATGATTTAAATATATGATACTGTAGTGCAGGAGTGAAAATGTTGAATTAAGTACACTATATTTGGTCTAGTTATATAAGTTCTAAGCTGGCATAACTTCGGTGTATACTGTTTATCAACTGTAGAACTCAGGGGTATACTAAAATATAGCTCACAAATTATTTAATCTTTGTCTTAAAGTTTTCAGGACTTGGTCGACTTTAAAGTGCCACATGGGCCTTTTATGTTTTATCTTTTATCTTTTCAATCATAACTCATTTAATTAAAGAGCTATATATTGAATTTCTGTGATCTAATAAATATATGTTTCTCAATCTTTAACAGTAAACCTGGAAGCTATATTTACTTTTCCAAAGGCTCAAATCTAAAAGAAAAAGAGAAAAGTATACAATTCAAATAGTGGTTTGCAAATATTTTGCAAAAGTTTTGCAGGTTTTCACATTTTATGCTGGGAAAAGAAACCAATTGTCAGATTGCTACGTAAATGAAAAGTGCACTGTTGTAGAAATTACATCAATGTTTTATTTATGTGTTTGACATTTTTAAAAAGGAACCAATCACTCTTCTATAAACTCAATTCTTTTAATCTTTATAATTTTGGAAACCTGATGGAGTTGATCTTAGAATTTTTTAACTTAGTCGGTTTGATCTAGTAGGATTCATAGTAAAATATCAAAAGCATACGATATCAAAATCAATGCTTGATCTTGATCTTTTGTAGATCTGCAGATTTATTTAATCTTTATTCGATATCCGCAGTATAATTGTACCTTGAAGGGGTAATTGAAATGAAAAGCGTCCACACACGCACCTCTGACCCTTTAGTAAAAGTAAATTCAACCTAAAGTCTGACCGCGTCAACCTTGTTGCACCGGCTAGTCCTATTGAGTGTCTTCTTTATTTACCCAATGTCCGGGCAATACAGTACAAACTGGGACCGGAAAGGTTGACCGGAAATTCCAATGTACTACGGCTGCCCGTGCACAGTTGATAACAATATACAGTGGTCGGGATTTTGAGTATCCAAATTCAAAACAAAAATTCCCGCTTAGGATTAGAAAAGGATTAAAAAATTAGAAAATGAAGAGAGTAATCTGTATAATCAGACAATAGATAAACAAATATATATTCCTAATTGCATAATTTCTTTATTTGTATTGAGATATACATTGAATTTATTTTTATAATATACACACACACCGCCGCCTCCCTTCCGCACCAAAAAAATAGTTGAAGGCATATATATATATAATGCAATATCATTGAAAGGTGAGCCAGGACCGAGTTGAAGTGTTTATAGAACCAACATTCATTCCTTCGAATATAATATAAATTATAGAGGGCCTAGAGGTGGCAACATTTTTACAATCTTAAAATAAATTCTAAAAACATAGCAGCAATTTTTTAAAAGTCGACTTTACAGTGACGGCAACTGATTGGGCTTTTATTTTACCTGAATAAATATTGTATTTTACCTGACTAAATATTGTATTTTACCTGAATAAATATTGTATTTTACCTGACTAAATATTGTATTTTACCTGACTAAATATTGTATTTTACCTGA
>NW_019398359.1:5547-15522 GCF_000591075.1 Eurytemora carolleeae
TTCCACTTTTTTCTGTTCAATTTATTTTTTCTTCTTGCTTCTTGTTTGTTGTTTTTACATAAGGCCTTTCCAAATAGTTCTTTTAACATCGAGTTGTGGAGCAGGTAGGAGAGAGATAAGGAGGTTTGTAGGAAGAAGGGTATAGGGGATTTCTCCCTGTGTTCCTTCATTTTATACTGTTTCCCAGTTAGGGGAATTAAGGAATTTACCCATAACTGCACCCCATATGCAAAATGGGGAGTTGTGATCCCTGAAAGCTCTATTGAGAGGTATCTTCCATGGCAGTCCAGTCCTCACATCTGGTGGAGTAAAAAACCGGTATCGTTGTGTATGGCTTGTATTCCCACGAGGGGTTAAACTCCTCTTTCAGTGAACCAAGCTGAAGATGAAGTTTTGTTTTAATCTATGTACAATTCTTGCTTCCCTGTAGGATACTAGATGCGTAACTAAACACAGCGCTTCCCCAGCTGCAATTCAGGGACTGCATAGTAGGTCCATTCTGCTAGAGAGAAAGCAGGCAACTACTGCTCTGTGAAATAGATAAAGGTCATATTAGCATCATACACCTGGCGACACTTCAAAATCAACCCGGTATCAATAGTTGATGCATAATTTAATAACTTCGCTATGTCTACCAAGATCCTATCAAAAACTTTACTTTCCATTTTTCAAAACAATGAGATAAAAAATTTGTAAGAATTATCAGTTGTTGATCTTTGTTGTAAAATACTAAAAATTGAATGCTGATAGGCTAAAAGTTGACGGAGATTTATCTATAAACTAGCTGAAGTGCCCGGCGTTGCCCGAGGAATTTTGAAAATTCTTTGGACAATTGAAAACCCCCAAGGTATCCGTGGGTTTCATAAAAAAATTCAGCCAATTTGGTCTAGCCGTTTGGATAGATATAGCTAACATCCACATATATATATTTATTACATTTGCATTATTGATGAAATTGTTCTGTACCGAATTTTATTTCTGGCATTGTCCAGATTAAGCATTATCTTTAAAGTGATATTTTCCTTTTTTTTTGAAAAAAAAACACATTTTAAATCTGTTTTTAAACATCTTTTTATGCCTAAAGGGACAGGAAAGGAAAAATGAAAGGGGGTATAGGCTGAAAGCTAATCACTTTAGCTCTTTATCGTGACCCATGAAAGTTTTATCAGATGTTCCTGTCTCGAGAAACTGATATAAAACTGTGTTAAAAATTATACAAAATTTCATATATGTAAAATTTTGAAAATCTGAAACTTAAATCACGTGACCAGAACTATCACTAATGGCAGAGCAGTATACTGGTCACGTGTCTCCGCCTGTATCACGTGACCACTTTACTGCACTGCCATTGGTGGAATTTCTGGTCAAGTAATACGGACGTAAAAATAATATTATGAATGAAATCTATTGAAAATAGAAACAACAAATATAAACGTAAACCTAAATTACAATTAGCTTTCTCTGGGATATCATCGTTTTCAGATTGGTTGCTTATTTGCTGAATATGATCTGTTTAAAGCCACTAATTTTATACAAAATTGTATATATATTAATTTTCGTATAATTTTAACACAGTTTTATATCAATTTCTCGAGACAGGAACATCAGATATGACTTTCATGGGTCGAGATCAAGAGCTAAAGTGATTAGCTTTCAGCCTATACCCCCTTTTATTTTTCCTTTACTGTCCCTTTAAGAGACTCTGCAAGAATCTAATATCCAAGTATATTGCCTGGCCGGTGATCTTGCTTCCATACACTTCATAAACGGTATAATTTTTTTTTCAATCTTAGTTTTGTTTATAGCACTGTTAAGACTCAAAAACGTTGAAAGATAAAACTAAAAATTAATACTAATCCTAATTTACAGTGGTCCGTGTTTATCTCAATACAATAAAGACGACTTTTATTTCAGTTTTGATTTATAACAAGCTTTTTTCAAATTGAAAGTTTACAAGTAAACAAAGAGAAGCAAATAATTGACAGCTTCTCTTTGTTTCCATGTTCATGTGTGTCTTATGCTGTTTGAAACTTGGTAAACATCGAAAATCGTCTTCATTGTGTTAATACACTGTTTTTTGATAATATATCAACACAAAAAGATATTTTTATTTCTGTTTTAAAACAGGTAAATAATCTTTGAAGTGATCAAATTGAATGTGCAGTTTTTAACTTTAACAATTTCAATTTCAGGCAAATTCGGTAGTGGACCGACCATAGTGACAAATTCGGTAGTGGACCGACCATAGTGACAAATTCGGTAGTGGACCGACCATAGTGACACATTTTGTTAATCCTTTTCATGTGTTTTTGATATATTCATGTCTGTTGAATAATTGTTATATTTCCAATATCCCTGGAAGAATATATATTGGGCTGTATTGTATTATAAGCTAAACATACAAAGCTTATAATTGATTATTCACACATAGCCGGTACACAAGATATACTTACCGTACATAGACGGTACACAAGAAATACTTACTGTACATAGACGGTACACAAGATATACTTACTGTACATAGACGGTACAAAAGATATACTTACCGTACATAGACGGTACACAAGATATACTTATTGTACATAGACGGTACACAAGATATACTTACAGTACATAGACGGTAAACAAGTAATACTTACGGTACATGGACGGTACACAATATATACTTACCGTAGATAGACGGTACACAAGATATACTTACCGTACATTGACGGTACACAAGATATACTTACTGTACATAGACGGTACACAAGATATACTTACTGTACATAGACGGTACAAAAGATACTTATTGTACATAGACGGTACACAAGATATACTTACGGTACATAGACGGTAAACAAGTAATACTTACCGTACATGGACGGTACACAATATATACTTACCGTAGATAGACGGTACACAAGATATACTTATTGTACATTGACGGTACACAAGATATACTTACCGTACATTGACGGTACACAAGATATACTTACTGTACATAGACGGTACACAAGATATACTTACTGTACATAGACGGTACACACGATATACTTACTGTACATAGACGGTACACAAAATATAATTACTGTACTTAGACGGTACACAAGATATACTTACCGTACATAGAAGGTACACAAGATATACTTTCAGTACATAGAGGGTAAACAAGCTATATTTACCGTACATTGACGGTACACAAGATATACTTACCGTACATAGAGGGTATACAAGATATACTTACCGTACATAGAAGGTACACAAGATATATTTACCGTACATAGACGGTAACCAAGATATACTTTCCGTACATAGACGGTACACAATATATACTTAACTTACATAAACAGAACAAAAGATATACTTAACTTACATAGACGGTACACAAGGTATACTTATCGTACATAAACAAACTGTACATAGACGGTAAACAAGAAATTCTTACCGTAAATAAACAACTGTAGTTGTTGTGAGTTATTGGGACACCCTGATAGTTGTTAGAATACCAATTATGTATTTTTTTGTTGGGGTTCCCTGTATTATAGTTTAGTTGTTGTACTATGTACTATGGATTAGTTGTTGGGACACCCTAAATTTTAGGTTAAACAGTGGGAGTGGGGACACCCTGTGTGAAAGGTTATTATTTGGGACACCCTGTATCATAGGTTAGTTGCTGGGACACCCTGCATTATAGTTTAACTGTTGGGACACCGTCTTACTTATTGGGACACCCTGTAATATTTTGCTGGGATATCCTTATGTTGCTATGGCTCCCAGTATTATGTTGTTGGGATACCCTGTATTATGTTGGTGGTACACCCAGAATTATTTTTTGTAACACCCTGTCTTATAGGTTGATTATTGGGACACCCTAGCTGTGTTCTGGCTGACTGAAGAAGAAACCCAGATTTAACATTTTTCAGTTTTTCAGATTTTCAGATTTTCGGAGAGCTTGTAAATTTAGTTTCATGAACATAATTTAAACTTGTATTTAAATTCAAATATATCTAAAATATTTAGTTTAATAACTTTATTTTATCTGTTTGATGTTAGAGCAATTTGAAACTGTCAAGGGGGGGGATACAGTTCTTTACATCCGACAGATTTGATTTGGAATATCAAGATATCTTGTCTCCAAACTCACAGTGTGTTTATGTTATGGTAGTTGTAGATGAGTGGTTACCCAATAAGCCTAAATATGCTCGTTAACCTTATCCCTTTTTGGCTATTTTTGTCTAATAAAGAGGGCCCCCCTTTTGGGGGACTGTCCCCCCCCCCATTACTTTGTTTTCAAAAAGTTTAAAAAGTACGTCTGAAAAATGCTGAAACATATTTTTTTTTACTTTTGAAACGATTGTTTACCAGTTTTTGGTCAAAACCCAAATATTTTTATTTCTTGGATTTATTTCTCCACCCGTATTTTTAATAAATGTAAAGCTAGTTCTTATAATATTTCTCCGCCTGTATTTCTAATAAATGTAAAGCTAGTTCTTATATAAACGTTTTGTGATGTGTTGTTGACTTCAAAACTTTAATTTTTTTTAAATATTTTTAGATTATATTTTATAGAATATCTTAATGTGTGTTTTTTTTACAAATACAAAGACGGTTTTCTTGATCATAAAATATCATTAAAACAGTTTATTATCTAAAATTTGAAATGAAGGTTCATCATATGACAATTACTTCAGATCAGTATATATTCAATATTCATCATTTATATTTGTAGGGTGGCTAAATGTGGTGAATACAATTGAATTTGAATAATATCTCATACAGGATACCATCAGGGCCTGGAGAGGATTTTAGATTTGCACTTTTTAATATATTTTTTACATCCTTTGGGCGTCGGGGCTCACAATTGAATGGCTCAAAATTTGGATATTTATGGGTAATTGACACAAATTATATCAAATCATAAAGTGACTTAAAAAGATTTAAATAAGATTTCAGTCCTTTAATATTATTCTTTTAATTTTGATTGATTTACAGTTGACAGAGTAAATCCATTTATTCGGGACACTTTATAGAACTTATAAATATCATTTTATTCAAGTAATATTTTCATTCCATTTCTCAAATAGAAAACTAACATTAGGAAAACCTTTAAAATATATGTATACCCCAACCAAACCTTCTCTAAATCCATCCGCCTCCTCCNATTCATGTTATTATGAAGTGAATACGATATTTTATCACTCGTATGTACGTTTATTCATGTTATTATGAAGTGAATAGTTTCACCAGTTATATACCTTGAAATACACTTATTAAGTGAAATGGACACTGTACGCATCAAATGCAGTGTTTCTTGGTCATTCGACTGTAGAATCATAATCTGACCCTAACGGTCGTAACAAAAAATACTAAATTGTTTTGTATTATCTGGTCTAAGTCAGTTTTGATAAAACAAAGTAATTTTTAAAAACAATTATCAGAAAATCAATAATAAATTTATTTTCAAAACATTTTATTCGAAAAACAACTCCCATAGAACTCTTTTATCTGTATTCTCTTTCAAGTCCCGTGGATTTAACGATTTGACAATATTCCAGAAAGCTGTGACTTTCGATCAAAATTTGACCCATTAAACATAATTCTTTAGCCTTACTTCTTATATACTATTAAACAAATAAAAAATTCTTCAAAAATATCCTTGAATTATGATCAACACACAAGGGCAACAATTTCCACACGAAAATGACCAAGGTTTGTGAGATTGCCTCTGAATATACAATACATCTAGTAAATACTCCAATATTTACTCTTGTTTACTAAGATAATAATAAATAAATAGGTTTGGTAAATACTCAATATATTTCAACAAACAAACCACAGTCCTTCAGCAAATATTATAAATATTTATCATTATAATATTTTAAATAATGAATGAAAAACCTAAATCTGAAGACACTCCTAAATTGAAAACTGTTTTGGAAATTTCAAAGAATAGCGAAAATATTTACTTAAAAAAGATTCATCACTTATTATGTAAATTCACTCATGACAAACTTAAGTAAACTCACGCACCCCTGACCCTTCAATAAAAGTAAATTCAACCTAAAGTCTCACCGCGTCAACCTTGTTGCACCGGCTAGTCCTATTGACTTTGATATTTCAAACCTAGTCTGATTCTAGAAGAACAGTACTTTGATATTTCAAACCTAGTCTGATTCTAGCAAAATAATAGTTTGAAATATCAAGGTCTACGACATTCAGTCCATTAAAGGAATAAAAACTTTGCCACAAACTCAAAATTTGTTTATCCTTTTATCTTTGCAACCTGATGGTGTAAATTTTGATATTGATTGATCTAGAAAATTTCAAATATTATCAACTACGACAAAACAAAACTGTATTCTGTAAAAATGTGCTTTTAATTTTAATCCTGAGAGAAAATATAGGTTTTACGAACCAAAAAAAATTATCGTTTTTGGTTATTTTTTATTCGTTTTTTTGCATTTATCTTATCTAAGAGTCAAAATTTGCCATGGTGTTTAATGGGAAAGCAAATGATGAGAAAAATGTAAAACTTCAAAAATGTTTGTAAACCTCTCAAAAGTCAAAAAAAATGATGTCAAAAAATGAAATAATTTTGTATTGCACAACAAGGAAAAGATAAGAAACAAATTATGCTAAAATGTATAATATTGTCGGTGGTTGAAGTCTATTTTTATATTTTTGAAGTTCAAATGAATTTAGTTTTGGAATCATAACATTATTTTTAGCTTTCTCATCTAGCAATACGGGACTTTGATCTTTTGAACATTTTGACAAAGTACATTTTTTTCTTGAAAAATCTTTTCCAATTTTAGGGATTTAGATGCCAGATGGTGAAATTAATTATTTTTAAATTAAAACAAATGAATCAAAATTCGGGGAATATATACACCCCTGAATCTTGCAGGATGATCCCCTGAATCTTGCAGGATGATCGCCTGAATCTTGCAGGATGATCCCCCGAATCTTGCAGGATGATCCCCTGAATCTTGCAGGATGATCGCCTGAATCTTGCAGGATGATCGCCTGAATCTTGCAGGATGATCCCCTGAATCTTGCAGGATGATCCCCTGAATCTTGCAGGATGATCCCCTAAATCTTGCAGGATGATCCCCTGAATCTTGTAGGATGATCCCCTAAATCTTGCAGGATGATCCCCTGAATCTTGCAGGATGATCGCCTGAATCTTGCAGGATGATCGCCTGAATCTTGCAGGATGATCGCCTGAATCTTGCAGGATGATCGGATATTTCTAAAAAGTAAAACCCCACACTCACAGCCATCACAAAATTTGCTTTCAAAATTTTGAAATGTAAAGAAAACTTGTATAGTTGTAAACAATTATTTTCAAGTTTCATGGAAAACTAAATTTCAAAAATCAGCATGATTTTTTTTTATTTTAGGATTTAGATCAAAGTTTTGAACTAACAGAAATCATTTAAATGGATTTACTAGATATGTTTGTAAATGTTTTTTAAAAGTTTAATTAAATTTTTTTTTCTTTACACTATTGCTCATGTATGCAAAAAATAACTTCTACAGAAATAAAAATATTTAGATTTTAAATCCAAAAATTGAGTAGAATATAATCTTGAATTAAAAAATTGCACTTGATGAAGAATTAAAATGCAAATATTTTGTTCACAGAATTAAAAAAAACATTCATCAAATATGAAACATATAAATTTGCATTGAAATGCTGAACATTCCAGTCTTTATGTCATTCAGAAGGTTCTAACTAAGAAAACAATTGAAGATGGTTGGAATGGATTTGAATTGAATCTAAATGCATAAAAGTGTTTAATATCTTTCCCAAATATTATTATATGGCGGGGCAGGATTCACAAAAAAAACTAAAAAAATCAAATTTTTTCAGTATATGAGGCTATCAATAAACTCGGTAATCTTGCATGAAGTCATTATTGGCTTGATATGAATCCTGAGGCCGAATTTAAAGAATTTAAACCGCGTCGCTGATCCTCCAAAAACCAGTTCTAATTAAGCGCCGGCTCAAATTTCGAAACAATGAATACAATTTCATGTGGAAACAACCATGTTTGAACCGCATCTCATATTTGAGCCGAGGCTCAAATTCTTTAAATTCAGCTTCTGGTTTTAGGTAATGTACACAATAAAATGTTCAGTCAACACCTTTGTCAAATTATTGTATTGCTTTACACTGTGTGTAACCATGTTTACTTTTTTCATTATTTCTTTAATACAAGTTTGTAAAACTAGAAAAATGTGGTGTATAAACATTTCTGGATTTTAATATCATGCTAAACCTAAAAGTATTTTAATCTTATTAAATATTTCAAATTTTCCAGCAGTCCCCAGCCCTTCATTTTGTGTTTATTAAACCTCTGTTCTTAGTTCAGTTTCGATTTGATTTTTCTTTCACTGTACACTACCCACCACTGCAAACCAATATGTCCAAGCTTTCACACAAAAATCAAGCAGTATTTTGCAAATTACTCCTTTTAAACTTAAACATTGAAATGTATATGCCTAGGGCTACAAAAAAGTGTGAGTTGTTGATGTAAAAATAAAACCAACGGCCAAGCCGTTGCAACACTTTAAAGTTGATAATAATTTGATAAATACCTCTGAAAATTGTCTATATTTCAGCCTCCCCCCCCCTGCAAACTAGGTATAGCAAAATAGCAAACTAGCCACAAGGATTAATGGGAGTGTTCGTAAAAAAGAGAATAAGAACTCTGGTTCATTTAAAGAACCTGAGTTGATTACAGAGAACAATTTTTTCATTTCATTAATTTCAAACTAATTCTATAATTTTTAAAGCAAGCTCATTTTTTTAAATACCAGAAACTCATATAACATCAGTAAAAATTAAACTTAAAGGGAGTGTATAGGAAAAATGAAAGGGGGTATTGGCTGACACATGAAAATCTCAGAAGTTTATTGAGACCTATCAGAGTTCTAATTGATGTTTCTGTCTCGAGAAATTGTTATAAAACTGTGTCAAAGTTATACCAAAACGTATATAAGAAAGATTTTGTATAAGATTCCTAGTATTAAACAGATTACATTCAACAAATACACAACCAATCTGAAAACGACGATATCTCAGAGGAGCCTGAGAATCTCAGGTTTGCTTCTTTTATTATTTGAATTTTTTATAATTTTTCATTTTTAATAGATATAATGGGTCTGTCCTAGTATACTAGGAAATTACCGATATAATTGATAATATTATTTATTTAAGTCCGGATCATGTGACCAGAACTCCAACCAATGATAGTAAAGTATTATTGTCAAATGTCTCCGTCTGTATCACGTGACCAGTATGCTGCACTTATCATTGGAGGGAGTTCTGGTCACGTGATATTTATATTTTTAATTGACACAGTTTTAAGTCAATTTCTCGAGACAGGAACATCAGATAGATGTATCGTTCAACGCCTGAGAGTCTCAGGTTTCAGCCTATACCCCCTTTCATTTTTCCTGAACAGTTCCTTTTAGTTTAATTTTACTTGATGTTTCATGAGTTTGTGGTTGTGGAGTTTAAGTAATAGAAACATCACATTTTTATAAAAAATTAAAAATTTTACTAAATTGGTTTTCACGAACATGATATGGTGATATGGTAAAAAGTAGGACGAATATTCTATCTGTGATCTTCTCCTTTCATCCCTTCTTTATACCCTCCGCACCTTCTCACACTGTAAACTAAAGATCTTGATACAAGTTCAGTCAGTCTTAACTTAAGAACCCATAACATGTAGATTTTTCCTATTTGCTATTTTTACTATTTCAATATTATTTTTGACGAATTTTGAATGAGAGATCAAAATTTAAAGTAAGTCATAAGTAAGTATTTATTTATTTATAGAAGTTAACAAAAAAAATACAAATCAAAGTGTTTCAGGAGAAAATATTCAAAAACCTCTAAAAACTCATATTTAACATGTATTGTTTAAATTTTCAAATAACTGGTGGTGGATTGATATTATTTTTCAATGATGCCCCCCC
>NW_019398360.1:0-3781 GCF_000591075.1 Eurytemora carolleeae
ATAGATATAGATATAAACATTCCAAAACTTTTAGTTGAGATAGTGTGATCTGAGCCACATCAGCTTATGATCTGAGCCACATCAGCTTATGTTCTGAGCCATATCAGCAGGAATCGAGAACTCGTGAACTTCTAACACTTATAAAGGATTAAAGTATAGTTATGGGAATTCCAAAAAGTGATTTCAAAATGATTTAAAAAGGGAAACCATAGAATGTTTTGTCGCTTTTTCTAGGTTAAAAAAGGTTTAAATCTGATAATTCTTATACTTTTTCCTTCAGAAGAAATGCGTCACTCTTGTAGAGCAACCACAATCGAAAATAGTCAGTATTCAAAATTATAAACATTGATATCTAATTCATACTTAATCTGTTATGTTAATCGGTTATTGCATTCTTTGCATGGAGGGTCAGTTAATACATTCCCGTTAATCCAACTTTCTGGAGAAAAGGAATCAATTGAGCACAGTATGAACAGACTTAGGATTCAAAAATGTTGACGTCCTCTCCAGATATTGAGGTGGTTCTCAGTGATATGCGTAATATTTCATTTATCAAAAATATAATTGTATTTTCAAAAATTCTTAGGGTAAAAAAGATTGAAAAAAGCATATTTCTCTTCTTTTATAAAACAACATGAATGACTGGAGCACTCTCATTTAAATTTGATTTATTAATATAAAAATACTTTTTGTGGAAAACATAAATAAATCTTATTTACCCAGATATTTATCCAACTTTTCCATTGTTATATTCTCGTTATTTCTTCCTCCATCCGTTTATCCTTTTATCTATTCTTTTCTCCATTTTTCCATTTATCTATTTCTCCATTTATTCATCTCTTCATCTTTAGTGAACAAAAAATATTTGATGAGGAAATTTTAAACCTTCTCAAACCTATAAGCGAAGAAGCTAGAATAGAAAACACACAGTACATAATACAGGGTACAGAACATGTACAAAATACTTGCAGAGTACAGAATACAAAATAATGCCGACAGAGAACAGAATACAGGAAACTAAAAAGGAGTTCAGAGCTGAAAACTTTAGAATGGATAAACTTTAATCCTGACTTCTTGATCCGAATATCCACTGTGGAAACTTTTCATTTTAGTCCTTAATCCACTCTTTTTAAAATACGCCCCTGTGTACAGTACAGCATATGTGCAGAGTACAGAAGTGTGCAGAATGTATGTACAATTGGCTAGAGAATACAGAAAGTGCAGTGTACATAATGAGAGTACTGAATAAAGAGTTGTATCAAGGTACTAATGCAAGGAAAGTTATTTCCGAGGTGTAGGCATCTTTTGTACTGCAGTGTAATATCTTTGGGTGGAAAAGTAAACACTAGACGGATGTCGAAGCCTGACATGGAATCCATTTTCACAAAAATAATCAATGAAATATTCTGGTCAAAGGAAACTATTATGTGAATTTTCAAAATTATCAAAATTAAATGCTTTTATCCTCCTCGGTTACTAAACGAATACTGATGCATCTATTCTTGTTTACAAATTCCGCCCAGAGAGAACTGGTTTCAATATGTACGCAGAGTATACGCAACCGCAATTAACTTTCCTTGCGTTAGTATCTTGAGTTGTATTATGTTTATTTCAATTTGGAAAATATAGAAAAGAAAATCCAAATTAAACCAATTCAACATAAAATTTTCGTTTTTTTCTTTCGAAATTTTTTGTTGGCGAATGCTCTTCAAATGAAGAGTAGAGAAAGAAAACTTTGTATATTTTCTAATTTGAATCAAAAACTGGGATTAAATTCAAATTGAAAACCAAACTTATTTAGCTCTGAATACACGTACAAAGGTTTAGAAGTTAAAGAATTTTCAAAAATTTGCCACTAACAAAATTCGATTTTTGAAAATTTTGAAAATCCACGAAATTGAAAAAGAAGATGGGCGTGAAGCGCCCTAAAAGCCTAAAGTAATAATAATAATGGAATTGGAAATTTATAAAGCTTATTTTTTACAATTCGATCGAGGACTAAAATACCAGTAAGAAAATAAAATAAATATATAATTCCTTTAAAAAAAGCTGGTTTTTTTTGGTATATGCAACAATTTTCATTGAATTCCGCCCCTTTTAATCGATTTAATATTTTGATTTTAATTTATTAAATTTTACAAAGGAATGTAATTTACTCTCAGACAAATTAGAATTAATGAAATTTTGTCTGAAAGTAAATGATACATTGCGGCGCTAAAAAAACCCAAAATAAACAGAAAAGATACGAGCAGGGGTAAGTGATTCCCAGAATAGAGGACTAATACTAAGTAAACTTTAAACTTTTAGTAGTATTCAGGACAAAACATGTTTTTACATTTCTTGGGTTTAGAAAGATAGGTATCAGCAAGGTACTAATGCAAGGAAAGTTAATTGCTGTCTCGTATACTCTGCGTACATTTTGAAACCAGTTCTCTCTGGACGGAATTTGTAAACAAGAATAGATGCCTCAGTGTTCGTTTAGTATCCGAGAAGGTTAAAAGCATTTAATTTTGATAATTTTGAAAATTTACATAATAGTTTCCTATGGCCAGAATATTTCATAGATTATTTTTGTAAAAATTGCTTCCATTTCAGGCTGTGACATCAGTCGTGTGTTTACTTTTCCGCCCAAAGGCGGTACAAAAAATGGGCACACCTCTGAAATAACTTTCCTTGCATTAGTATCCTGGGTATCAGAAAATATTTTAAGATTGAAGGCCAGGCGCCATTATGTCACGATCTTTTAAAGAATTTCAAAACCTCATTTTTGTGAAAGAAGGAGAAGAAATAGGTTTCAGATTATTTTACAAGAGCTTAACAAGTATTAGTTTAAAAATATTTAAAGTTAGGAAACAAACTTAGAATAGCCTTAGGTTCCCGGCAGCCATTCATGGTTGGTAGAAAGATAAAAGGTTGGTTGGAGGGGATATTGATATTTGAGTAGGATTAACAAGGGGAAACAAGGGAATAATACGATGGACCAAATCAATGTAAATTTACGCTTGGATTGAAATCTGACAAAATAAATTTACACTTTTTTCATACTTATAAAATCAGTACTAGAAGAGTTCAATGTCACAATGTTGTACCTGTAAAGTCACATCAAAATAATCTTCTTATATCCATAGTAAATTGTGGTGAGGAAAACGTTTGATAAGACGTGGAAGGAAGAAGGGGGGAGAATGAGGAAGAAGGGGCTTTGTGTCGCAGCGCCTTGGGCTTTGATTTTACCGCTCTAACTTACTTATGCTTTTTTTCTAGCCGTTTAAATGAACATTTTAGTACTTTATAAAGTCTTTTTAAGAAGACTGTTCTGTATTCTGTATCCAGTATATCTAGGTCCGTGAAGCCTACCGAGTGTTTGATAAGGAGAGAACAGGACACATTGCCGCGTCGGAGTTAAGAATGATCTTTGCCGCGCTGCCGGAGCGTTTATCAGACCACGAGATAGAAGAAATGCTCAGAGCAGCAGATAAAGACGGTAATGCTTGCTGACTTGAATGTGGCTTGAAAGGACGGAACGGAATGGGGCTATGAATAGAATAATTAAAGTTAGATTAGATGGTGCTATGGGGACGGGTGGCCAAAATAAAAACAGGGTTGGATGGGTCAGGTATAGGACAGGATGAAAGCAGGGTATGGGTCTGGTATAGGACAGTATGAAAGCTGGGTTGGATGGGTCAGGTATAGGACAGGATGAAAGCTGGGTTGGATGGGTCTGTTACGAAATGATCAAAGCTGGGTTTTTTAAGACTTTAAAGGGGGAAAGAAGTCATCAGAG
>NW_019398360.1:4023-15037 GCF_000591075.1 Eurytemora carolleeae
CTTTTATCCTCCACGGATACTAAACAAAACACTGATGCATCTATTCTTATTTACAACTTCCGCCTAGTGAGAACTGGTTTCAATATGTACGCAGAGTATACGCAACCGCAATTAACTTTCCTTACATAAGTTCCTTGGTTACAACTATATATAATTCGGTTTTTTAGTTTGCCAGCGAGAATACCAGCCGCATAATAATTTTAAAAATTCATAATTTTCTTAACAGAAACTCATTAATTGTCCTTTAAAGTATTTTATATCTTTTATTCGTTTTCCAACATTAGGACAGAGGTTAAAGTAAAGAAATAGATTTCTTATCTGCTAAACTTTTAACTTCTTTGAAAACTGTTTGTTTTGGAAGCAAAATGGGAAATTCTTGGAACATTAGTTTAGATTAGATTTAAAAGAAGAATGTTTGATTAAAGCAAGTCTTAACTTTTATTTTACAAAACACAAGGTTTGCTCTTGGTTAGGTGCCGAACATAGACGATCCATGCTCTAAATCTCTTTAGGAACACAGACGTCCTTATGCTCTAGTACTCTTTGAACAGAGACTGTCTTTGCTCTAAATTTCTCTAGGAACACAGACGTCCTTATGATCTAGTACTCTTTGAACAAAGACTGTCTTTGCTCTAAATTTCTCTAGGAACACAGACGTCCTTATGCTCTAGTACTCTTTGAACAAAGACTGGCTTTGCTCTAAATCTCTCTATGAACACAATCATTTTCAGAAAGAGATACCGAAAGATAATCTTCACTGCAGATTAATAGTTTATAAGTTTCTTTGAAAAATTATATTCTCATTTTACACTAGACCTGAAAGGCGTGTGTACGTGTACATTATAATTATTATTATTTTTCAATCACTATTTTCTTACATAAATTAAAGTGAACAACAAACATATCAAAAAGATAGAAGTTCTCTAAAATCTTGTTCAAAATATCATATCGCTAATGTCTCAAATATGTGTGTGTACAACATACTGCAAAGAGTACAGTTTAATGTTTAAGATAAAAATGTATTTTTCAGTGATTCTACACTAAACATAAATATGTGCAGCGTGCACGCACGGTACATTTTTTTACTATTTTATTATTATACTTATTTTTAATTAACTCGCACTATTTGTTTTTGTTCTAAAATATGAACGGAATGATATGGATTTCTAAGTAATGTTTATATCCCGAATATTTCGTACAGGATGCTGTCATTTTTTTCTCAATTATTTTCTCGTTTTTCAGTAATACTTTTCCTCTCCATTGCTTTTTGTTTCAATTACGCATTGTGCTTTTGTATAAGTTTGAAATGTTAAAAGGTTTACACCATAAGGTTGCAATGATATAAGGATAGAAAATTTGAGTTTGAGCGGCTTCATTGTTCTGTGGCTACATTAGCCCGGTGGTAAAAATGTGAACATATTCTAGTTTAAAGTTCCCACATTGGATATCGAGATCAATCGTGTTCAAGATTAACAAAAAGAATTCTGATCTTAAGTTATTGAAAACAAATCAGTGTAATCTTTACATGGCTCTATGTTTAATTATTTATTTATTTATTTTTGTTGGAATAATGATTTATTTGTTAAAAAAT
This sequence comes from Eurytemora carolleeae, assembly GCF_000591075.1. Lineage (NCBI taxonomy): Eukaryota > Metazoa > Arthropoda > Copepoda > Calanoida > Temoridae > Eurytemora > Eurytemora carolleeae. The sequence continues at coordinate 5,615 of NW_019398360.1, forward strand.
TTGTATTTTATAAAAAAAAATTTCTAAGATTGCAGTGAAACTAGTTAAAGTTAGAATATAGTTTATATGTGCAGACATGATATTTATGTAAAGTGCTATCCCAAGATTAAAAAAATGTCTAAAAATTTAAATTTAAAACTCCAAAAATAGTCGCTGGAACTTATAGATCATTCAAGTACGTAAAAGCGCAAACAAATATTTTGCCCAGCAAAATATTAGATTATCTTAATATCCGATGTATAAATTGCAAAGCAAAACAATGCAGCGAATAAAAGCATATCAGTTGAAAATTTACCAGTTTGGGAGCAAATTCTGATTTAAAACTCTGTGAACATGTCTCTTATTCAGGCTTTATATGGGCTTTGCTATCTGTTTCTATTGCTTGATGTATGCAATAAATGTACTCGTTTACGCAGGATTCAAATTCAGTAGAAACACTTGCTTAGATTTCTGTAAAAGGGACTGTAAGCGTAATTTCTAGTGACTCTCCATGCAAAGATGACAATGTCCGATTACCAACAATGAAGTATAAATTAACACATCAATGTCTATATTTTTTAAACTAATTATTTATAATTTAAACTTAAAACTTTTAAACCTTGTAGAAACTGTAAAGGAAAAATGAAAGGGGGTCTAGGCTGAAACCTGAGAATCTTAGGAGTTGATTGATACATATATGTAAGAGTTCTATCTGATGTTCCTGTCGCGAGAAATTGATATAAAACTGTGTCCAAATTATACCAAAACCTATGGATTTTGTATAAGACACGTTAGGTAAAGCTAATCATATTCAACAAATACGCTCCAAATCTGAAAACAACAATATCCCAGAGGAGCCTGAGAAACTAAAGTTTTCTCTTTTTCTTACTTAAATTTGATAAATTTTCATTTTTAATAGATAAAATTGATAATATTATTTATGCGTCCGGAACATGTCACCAGAACTCCAACCAAAAGTACAGTATTATTGTCACGTGTCTCCGTCTGTATCAAGTGACCGGTATACTGCACTGCCATTGGAGGGAGTTCTGGTCACATGATACGGAAGTATATCTTACATATGTTCTTTTTGGTATATAATTTAGACACAGTTTTATGTCAATTTCTCGAGACAGGAACTTAGAAAGATTTCTTATTGGTATCGTTCAACTCCTGAGATTATCAGGTTTCAGCCGATACCCCCTTTCATTTTTCCTTTACAGTCCCTTTAAGGAAGAATCTATATTGGTGATTCAAATTTGAACCGCGACGATATTAGGCAGTTCAAACTCATAAATTTCTGTGCCAGGTATCGTTAATGTTGCTTCCGATCTAATATTACAGTGAATATGTTTCTATATCTAGACCCCCTTTCATTTTTAGAGAACTCTCCCATTAAAGGCCCGAATTCTGTGTTTTTTTTTCTATAAAACTAGACATATAGACAGGATATGTATAATACTAGACACTATAGACAGGATATGTATAATACTAGACACTATAGACAGGTTATGTATAATGCTAGACACTATATAGACAGGTTATGTAAAATACTAGACACTATATATAGACATATAGTGTCTAGTATTTGTATCAACATTATATCTTAACCCCTCAAGGGAACCATCAACCAAACCCCTTACAGGCAATAATGTTGCATCCAGGCCTAGACATAATTTTATATACCAACCTTCATTTCTCTTTTCTTTTCCTTGCTTCTTCATTTTCTATCTCTTCTCCTTCCCTCTTCATTTCTTCTTTATTTTCCTTCCTTTTTCTTTTTCTTTTTCTTCTCCTTCCCACTTCATTTGTATTTCTTCTCTTTTCCTCTTCATTTTCTATTTCTTCTCTTTTCCTCTTCATTTTCTATTTCTTCTCCTTCCCACTTCATTTCTTAATTCTTTTCCTTCCTTCTTCTTTTTCTTTTTCTTCTCCTTTCCTCTTCATTTTCTATTTCTTCTCCTTCCCACTTCATTTCTTAATTCTTTTCCTTCCTTCTTCTTTTTCTTTTTCTTCTCCTTACCTCTTCATTTTCTATTTCTTCTCATTTCCACTTCATTTTCTATTTCTTCTCCTTCTTTCTTCATTTTCTATTTCTTCTCTTTTTTCTCCATTCCTCTTTATTCTAATCTTTCTTCATTTTCTCCTCTCCTCTTTTCCTTTCTTCTTCACGTTAAATCCCATCGCGCTAACTATAACTAATATTTAAAAATCATCTTTGAATTTATTGATCCAAGCTTCTTTTCCCCTAGACTTACTTCAAACTTTTCTTAAGATTTTCCCCAAATATCTTACTTTACAGTTAACTATCCCCCTCCCTTCTTTTTTCCCTAAATCCATCAAGGACATGTAATAACATCATCTGTTATGATTTTCTTTGATAATAAGAGTTTTATCATTTTCTAAAAATATCTAATTTTTCTTAAACGCCGAATTTGATATCTCAAAATACATGATGAGTAACTTGACTTTTTTTTATATAGTTTCTTAAACAATTCTATATGGAACAAAAGATTATAAGTGACCCCCCCCCCTTTTACAAGAGTGGCATGAATAACGGTATCGTTATCTGAGGACAGGAAGCTAGCAAGATATTCTTGTTATCTGAGGACAGGAAGCTAGCAAGATATTCTTGTTATCTGAGGACAGGAAGCTATAGCAAGATATTCTTGTTATCTGAGGACAGGAAGCTAGCAAGATATTCTTGTTTTTCTTTCTTGAAACATTTTAAAGTCAAACAATTTCTTTCTCATTTTCTCCCTTTTACTGAGAGCCCATAATTGAATCTAATCATGTTCAGTTAGAAAAACTAGGATATCTCATACATTCATGAATCATGATCCGATACTTTTTAAATTATGTAAAAGTTTTTATGTTGATATATTGAAAATAAGTTTGTAGACGATACTATCCATTTTTCTATCTGTCGTTTTAGACAAAGAGAACAATAATTAGAGAATATTTTCTTGTGGAGTTTTGGGATTGACAACCCTATACTTTTCTGGATATTGGTAAACATAACTCTACAGATTTGAACAGGATTATAATCTGATGGTGTATTAATGGACCTACGCCTATTCGTCATACTGCTCATCTGAACTACTAGATACTAGATGGACTCCTGGCCGCAAAGCCATGCCCCCTAGCCTATCCTAGCCGCGGCGCTCGGCCCAGAAATTCTCTTAACCTAACCTAACCCTCTAATAATACAAAAATAAACAGCTGTCGTAGGTCGAATGTTGTAGTAGGTCGAATGTTGTAGTAGGTCGAATGTTGTAGTAGGTCGAATGTTGCAGTAGGTCGAATGTTGCAGTAGGTCGAATGTTGTAGTAGGTCGAATGTTGTAGTAGGTCGAATGTTGCAGTAGNAATACAAAAATAAACAGCTGTCGTAGGTCGGATGTTGCAGTAGGTCGGATAAACATTACCTTATAATTAGGTGAAATGGGTCTGTTTATACTGCACAATTTTTGTGGCTTACGTTCATCCGATATTTTGAGTCATAACTTACCCTTGAAAGTCGATTTTCTGTTCCAGAGTTTTCTGGATATCACTGTAAGTTTAAAGGTTTGGGCTTTGGCTAAGGTTTATGATAAGGTTCAGATTCAGACTCAAATTCTTCATCGAGCAAAGAGGATGGATACAAAGTTAAAGTTTCTCCTAACTAGTCCTTTTTTCCCCTTCAAAATGTCGTCTTACCTTTTTCATAAATTTTAAAATATATTGTAGGAGCTGTCTACTGTAATGAGATCCCTTGGGCAGAACCCTACAGATGCTGAAGTCCAGGATATGATAAATGAGGTAAATTTAATTTCCTAAAAGGACGGTGTGCGATATTTAAAAACAGGGTCGTCGTTAGTGGTAATATTTTCAGGTAGATCTGTCGTGGTCGAAAGACCAAAAGTTATTTATGTATAATTGTCTATAGTTTGTTTCATTTTATTTAGAAAACCTATTAGTATAAGGACTGATTAGTTACATTTCCCATTAACCGGTAGGTCCTTTAACGGATTTTATCCCTTTATTGGATTGATAAGAAGAAAGATATCGTTGTTTCACCGGTAGGTCCTTTAACGGATTTTATCCCTTTATTGGATTGATAAGAAGAAAGATATTGTTGTTTCACCGGTAGGTCCTTTAACGGATTTTATCCCTTTATTGGATTGAAAAGAAGAAAGATATCGTTGTTTCACCGGTATGTCCTTTAACGGATTTTATCCCTTCATTGGATTGAAAAGAAGAAAGATATCGTTGTTTCACCGGTAGGTCCTTTAACGGACGTTATACCTTTATTGGATTGAAAAGAAGAAAGATATCGTTGTTTCGTTTTACGGATTTTATCCCTTTATTGGATTGATTAGAAGAAAGATATCGTTGTTTCACCGGTAGGTCCTTTAACAGACTTTATCCCTTTAATGGATTGAAAAGAAGAAAGATATGTTGTTTCCTTTTACGGATTTTATCCCTTTATTGGATTGATAAGAAGAAAGATATCGTCGTTTCACCGGTAGGTCCTTTAACGGATTTTATCCCTTTATTGGATTGATAAGAAGAAAGACATCGTTGTTTCACCGGTAGGTCCTTTAACGGACTTTATCCCTTTATTGGATTGAAAAGAAGAAAGATATGTTGTTTCCTTTAACGGATTTTATCCCTTTATTGGATTGATAAGAAGAAAGATATCGTTGTTTCACCAATAGGTCCTTTAACGGACTTTATCCCTTTATTGGATTGATAAGAAGAAAGATATCAATGTTTTTTTTTTTAAAACATCAGATTATTTTAATTTTTACCGTCTCTGCTGCAAAATTTCCCAGGTACCTTTTAATCTAACAAGACACTGTCTAGGTTGATGTGGATTAACAAGACAATGTCTAGGTTGATTTGGATTAACAAGACACTGTCTAGGTTGATGTGGATTAACAAGACACTGTCTAGGTTGTTGTGGATTAACAAGACAATGTCTAGGTTGATGTGGATTAACAAGACACTGTCTAGGTTGTTGTGGATTAACAAGACAATGTCTAGGTTGATGTGGATTAACAAGACAATGTCTAGTTTGATGTGGATTAACAAGACAATGTCTAGGTTGATGTAGATTAACAAGACAATGTTTAGGTTGATTTGGATTAACAAGACACTGTATAGGTTGATGTAGATTAACAAGACAATGTCTAGGTTGATGTGGATTAAAAAGACAATGTCTAGGTTGATGTAGATTAACAAGACAATGTCTAGGTTCATGCAGATTAACAAGACACTGTCTAGGTTGATGTAGATTAAAAAAAAAACAATGTCTAGGTTGATGTAGATTAACAAGACAATGTCTAGGTTGATGTAGATTAACAAGACACTGTCTAGGTTGATGTGGATTAACAAGACACTGTCTAGGTTGATGTAGATTAAAAAGACAATGTCTAGGTTGATGTGGATTAACAAGACAAATGTCTAGGTTGATTTAGATTAAAAAGACAATGTCTAGGTTGATGTGGATTAACAAGACACTGTCTTGGTTTATGTGGATTAACAAGACAATGTCTAGGTTGATGTGGATTAACAAGACAATGTCTAGGTTGATGTGGATTAACAAGACACTGTCTAGGTTGATTTAGATTAACAAGACAAATGTCTAGGTTGATGTAGATTAACAAGACACTGTCTAGGTTGATGTAGATTAAAAAGACAATGTCTAGGTTGATGTAGATTAACAAGACACTGTCTAGGTTGATGTGGATTAACAAGAAAATGTCTAGGCTGATGTGGATTAACAAGACAATGTCTAGGTTGATGTAGATTAACAAGACAATAGGATGAGATCACCATGTATAGAGAGTACCACATATGGAGAAGCTAGGGAGCTGATGCCCGAGAGAAAGAGATCACTCTCACCTAAGCCTTCGGCTTGAGAAGACATATAGTCGGACGTGTGTCCTGAATTTTATTATCTATATTTTTAATTGATTGATTAAATGATTAAAATGGATGTTCCACGGTGGACTAAGCCAGTGGGGTCGGTCAAATAGGCCTAGGATTAGGCCGGGTACTGAAAAAAAATCGGAATGCGCCATGGGAGTTGTCATAGTTAGTACTGTACCATAGGATCGGGTCAGTACACGCTGTTTTCTGGCAGGCCGGTACAAACTGGGCAGGTCCTGTTCGAATTAAAATTTACTACGGGGATAGAGTGGTTTATGAACGAGTGAGACATCAATCATCGCAGACAAATTAGTCTATAATATAATATTTTTTTTTAACATGTTTTGTCCGGGTTATTAAGTTATTATAATAAAACGGTTTCTTCTTCTGACTGAAACAATTTGTGAAATATTACAATAGATTTTACGCTATTATTAAAAAGTTGTACAACGTAAAAATGTCTCATTGGTATTAAATGAATCCTAAAGTTTTCCTATTCTGTCAGCTCACAACTACCATGTGTAGCCAGTCTCTCCCTTTAAGACAAAAAGTTGACGGAAAAGTTTGTTAAAGAGGTTTGAACTGCAAAAAGTGTAAAAAGTGTAAAAAGCGACCTATTTTCCTCTGTATACTCTCTCCCTGGGGAGTTCGTATATCCGGGCCTCCTTTCAACTTTACCTCTAATAAAATATTGTATATTCAACACAGAGACACAGTTTTATCAAATTTTTTTTATAAAAAATAAAGAAAAAACCCAAGTATTAAAAAAAATTTGAAATTAACTGAGTTTTTGCCACAGACTCTGATTTTCTAGTTTCTGCATCTTTACAATTTATTGTCGTACATCTTTGATATTTCAAACTATAAATTCTAATAGATCAAAATAATCTAAGTTTGAAGTATTGAAAGATTACACACTCAGGTTACAATGATATAGAAGATTTGTTTGAAAAACTCAGTTCCTTTAAAATTAAAAAAGTTTTACTCATTAAGTTAACAAGATATTTAACCATGCTTTTCACATGGATTCACACGCTTAGGCCACAGTCTTATGCCACAAACTAAAATTTTCTAATCCGACAGAATTCATAGTTTCTAAAGTCTACGCCATTGGGTTATACATTTATAGGGATTAGAAACTCAAAGCTTATGGAAAAGCCTCAATTCCTTTACAATATATTTACAAATCTAGATAAATAGGGTTGTGTCCAAAGAAAAACCTAGAAAAAAGGACTTTTTTCCATTGTGAATCATGCATTTTCACTTGAGGACTTTTTTTCCGAGGACATTTTGTATAAAATCATACTGGAGCCAGAAAAAAAAGAAAAAAAGAAAAAAGAAAATAAAGTCTCGAATTTGTAGGACTTTATTTCCGGAGACTTTTTAATAAAAGGACTTTTTTCTACAGGACTTTTTTAGTGTGAAATTTTAGGACTTTTTTTCGGAAACTTTTTTTCCAAGGACTTTTTTGGCGGTTTCCGTACGCTAATCCTTCACTAATTGTACAGGCTGCACACTCCACTTGCCCAAATTGATTGTAAAAACCGAACAATCTACGAAAATAATAATAATAATAATAATATTTGATTGTCTATCAATGGTTCGAAGAAAACTGAATAAAATTTAAGATACAAAACCTCCCCACACAGAAAGCGCACTGAATAATTAATGTTTGTATGATTAGGCCAAAATCTCCTTACATCCTTAATATCAGTAAACTATTTAAATTGTACACTCTAAATAGCAGGGTAGGTCCCCCAAGATATATCCATGGTAGTACAATTTGGTATGAAAGATTATGATAGGGTGGTAAAAGGCCAAAATATAGATATATGTACATACAGTACGATAAAGAGGTTAATAAATGCTGCTGGGTCAAAATATCATGAATCTACAGTATAGAAACAAGTCCCTTTGATACATTGGATTGATTTTTGTGCACAAAATATACATGCAATGATGCAAAAAAAACTGCGCAGAAAATGTGACTAAATTTCTGTCCATACATATTTAATTTTTATTTTAATTAGATAATTAACAATTTTTGCGAAAGTCTTCGAAGTATGGAATTTGCTAAATTGTTCCATTAAATTTAAGAAAAGTTATAGAATTTTCTTGGTTTTAAGTTAAGGCCTATAGAGAATCCATCCGACTGGAAAATTGTAATTTCCCTCCCCCCTCCCCCCCTCCTTACACTTTTTCTTTCCAAGTTTTCTGTGACTGAGTGAAGGTGTCAGACCAATGAAATTAAAATTTGGCCCAATCAGATAGGGAATGGACGATTCGATTACGATGAATTTAAAGTGATGTTAGGTGGCGAGAGCAAACCTTTCATTTAAACATATTTAAACATTTTAGCAAACATTTTTATGAACTGAAGTTCTAGGAATATTTTCTTGTTCCTAGATTTTATATTGTAACAGGAGAGAAATTTAAAATCTGTTCTATTTCATAGATTCTTACAGTGAAACATTGGGGAATGATAAAACGACTCTTGCACTCAAGTTCTGATCTTTAAACCTCTAAAGAAACATCAGAAATTGCAATTATATACTGTACAGCAAATAGAGTCTAGTACAATAGATGGCAACGTAGAATGTGTACACTCTCAGTACAGCTGTATTCTGACGTCACAAGTGTCAACTTAGTTTTTGTGTCCGACAAAATTATTAATAATAGTGAGAATTTTAGAAAGAATAAAATTTCTTATCTAACAGTAAAATAAGTGCAATTTTGTGTTCTTTATTTTCTGTTTTACACTTTTTTATTTAAACTTAACATTTCAACTAATGTAAGAAAATTTCGTTTTCCTAGTTATATTTGACACATGTGACGACGTGTATAATTGGTCCATTTCTCTGTTGCCACCTATTGTACTTGATAATCTATTTGGTGTACACAGGAAAATTTCACTTAATACGTTTTTAGCAATTGGGGACACAATATACATTTAACATAAGATTTCTTAACAATCGTCTTCTCCTTCTTCAGTTTTCTGGGGACAACAGTATGAACACAAAGAAAGTTACAACCAAGGTACTAATGCAAGAAAAGTTATTTCTGAGATGTACGCATTTTTTGTACTGCAGTGTACTGTCTTTGGGCGTAAAAGTAAACACAAGACGGATGTCACAGCCTGACATGGAATTCATTTTCACAAAAATAATCTATGAAATATTCTGGTCAAAGGAAACTATTATGTGAATTTTCAAAATTATCAAAATTAAATGCTTTAAACCTCCTCAGTCCTCGGATACTAAACGAACACTGATGCATCTATTTTTGTTTACAAAGTCCCCCTAGTGAGAACTGGTTTCAATATGTACGCAGAGTATACGCAACCGCAATTAACTTTCCTTACATAAGTTCCTTGGTTACAACTATATATAATTCGGTTTTTTAGTTTGCCAGCGAGAATACCAGCCGCATAATAGTTTTAAAAATTCATAATTTTCTTAACAGAAACTCATTAATTGTCCTTTAAAGTATTTTATATCTTTTATTCGTTTTCCAACATTAGGACAGAGGT
>NW_019398361.1:0-26924 GCF_000591075.1 Eurytemora carolleeae
ATATACCTAAAGTCATAATTAGATATATTTAAGATCTGTACGGCATTGGGTTGCAAAGATAGAAATGAGAAAATAAGATTTTGTGGCAATGACTTTTAATTCTGTTACTTCTTTTATATCCCGATAATTTTAGAAATATTTATTCAGATTTAAATAAAATTTTGAGAACAATTTTATAGATATTCGCGAGAATATAATTACTGGGACCATAATCAAAGTTTTCAAAGTTTTTCTTATTAATTTGGTTATTTTTTCAATCTTTCATTGTGAGAAAATTACTAAATGAGCAGGGAGTTGGTTTGTACCGTAAAGCTAAGAGGAGAATGTAACCTATTCCCACATGTTTAAAGATTCAAATTTGTTTCTTTTAAAGTCAATTTTTAATAAAAGTGAAATTTTTCGGAGCATTCTTTAGCTTGGCTTGCAGAGGGTTCTGTTGGGTTTGGGCTGGGTTCTCCTAACTACCTGGGTTTGAATAGGATTTTGATGGGGGCGAGGGATTAAATATCGAGAGCTGCCACATTTGGCCGCTAGGTGGTGTCTTCTCTAAATTAGAGGTGGCTTGAATATGTATCCTGAAATTGTTATATTTGTATCCACTTTTTCTTAATAATAATGACTTGCATTATTAACAGTTTTAAAAATATTGTTCTGCATTCAGTTTTTCTTATAGAAATAATAAAAAATGTAGTTTTATTTTTATTTTCGCCGTTTTCAAAATATTCATAATTTAGAGATAATTTATTAAAAAAAACCTCTGTGATATTCTTTTCCAAAAATTCTTATTTTTTTATTACGTTTTAATATTTACAGTGTGCACAAGGAATACGATTTTATATAATATCTGAAATTCAAGATTTGAAGGTTTGCATTGCAATTTAATCTTTTTAATACTTTTATTGATTTTGATATATACCTGCTTTATACCTTCACTTGTGCTGTTCTCTCTATTCTCTTATTCTATCCTGTTTCTTGATACAGATCATGTTTCAATTGTTAGAGCTACTATTCCTAGATACACATCTGGTTTCTAGAAACAGATCCTGTTTCCCGTTACAGATTATGTTTCTAGATACAGATCCTGTTCCTAGATACAGATCCTGCTTCTAGATACAGATCCTGTTTCTAGATAAAGATCCTGCTTCTAGATACAGATCCTGTTTTTAGATACAGATCCTGCTTCTAGATACATATCCTGTTTCTAGATACAGATCCTGTTTCTAGTTACAGATCCTGTTTCTAGATACAGATCCTGTTTCTAGATACAGATCCGCTTCTAGATACAGATCCTGTTTCTAGATATAGGCCCTGTTTCCATGTACAGATCCTGTTTCTAGGTAAAGATCCTGTTTCTAGATACAGATCCTGTTTTTAGATACAGATCATGTTTCTAGATACAGATCTTGTTTCTAGATACAGATACAGATAAAGTTTCTGTTTCAATATAAAGATCCTGCTTCTAGATACAGATCCTGTTTTTAGATGCAGATCCTGTTCCTATAAACAGGATCTCCATTTTCCATCAATTCTGTTTCTTGAGATAGATCCTGTTTTTAGATACAGATCCTGTTTCTTGGTAAATGTCCTGTTTCCATATACAGAACATACAGAACCAACAACTTTAATTAAAATATTTCACCAACAGCATATTGCTTTGCTTCAAAGTTTTTATCAATTTTAAGGGAATTTATTACACCTAAGATTACCCTGCTATTAAAATTTAGAATTTCATACCTAATTTTTCCCGTGGGGTGATAAAGTTACTTTATCATCCTACAAACAAACTAGAAAAATTAAAAAAACCCAGCAAAAACTTATTGCATCTAATATCAATTAAAATGACAAAAACAGATATTTTCTTCCTACTATACAATTTTTGGAGTATTTTCTGTAAATTCAAGTTTTCTAAATTATTACTCTTAGATGATTAAAATTTCTTATATTTTGTTAACTTTTGTTATAATTTTAATAATATATAGCCCTGTATCCAGTGCAAAAGCATTCACATGCTGTAGAACTTTTCACTCCGCCAACTTTAGTAAAATAAATTGTTAAAAAAAAATTGCTATAATACATAATGATTAAGCCTACAGAGTTTGCTTTCGTGAATTGAATATGAATAAGTAATACATATGAAACATAAATTTAACTCTGTCATGAAAAAAGTCATTAAAAAAAATGAAAATGCAAAAATTAAAACTAAAATATGGTTCACAGTGACACAGCTATGACTTTACAAAACTCAGACTTCCAGTTTCTGACAAACTTTAAACCTAAGTTAAAATGGGAACCAATAATTTATAAGAAAATGAAAATTTTTGCGAAATTGCGGTGCTTTTAAACACATATGTAGCTCGTTTAATTTTGATTTACACACAAATCTGAAGAAAAGCATTTTTTCAAAAATAATCTACAAAAATTTTGAATTTTAAAAGTGAATTGCTCATTGTGTTAAAAGAACAACGAAGAGAATTGTCAAAATCAAACACTTTTCAAGAAAAACTACAACATCTTTTACATTTTTATCAGAGAATTGAGCATGGAGGGTTACTTGAAATTACAAATCAGAAGTTGAAATGAAATACATCATTGATTTTGATAACAGTGATAATCAAAAAACCGTGGAATAGGAAAACAACCTTTAGACTCTGGTTATGCCTTTTAATATTGTAGTTAAAGGGAGTGTTTCAGAAAAATGAATCGGGGTATAGGCTTAACGCGATAAAAAAGCGCTTTTGAAAGCTACGAATCTTACTTCTATCTGTTGCGTCTATAAGGAGAAAATTGTCAAAAACGACTAATACCGAAGAACATTGTGTCCATACAAATTCAGAAAGATGCAACATTCAACTCAAATCGTAAACAAATAAATTTAATTCCAAACAAATCATTCAGATATTACAAACAGTAGTCCTCGATTATTTTTGAAGCATTTGTATTTAGTTAATATTTCATAATATTTCTGATTTTTTTTAAGAAATAATTTTCGCTGGCGCTGGATTTTCGAACATTCCTGGAAAATATGAAAATGTCGTCTTCATTATCAAAAATCCTCAAACAGGAATAAATGTTTTCAAAGGTAACTCTCAGATCATCAAAAATGCAAAATATTATGAAATATCAACTATTTACGAATGTGTCGAAAAATAATCGATGACATTGTTTGTAATATCTGAATGATTTGTTTGGAATTAAATTGATTTGTTTACGATCCCTTTCATTTTTCGTGAACACTCCCTTTAACATAAGACATGGTAGTGTTAACACCCCCATTTCCCTTAATGAGAGAAATTTTAAGCTAATAATAAAACTATGTGCCTTGAAATAACATCATATACACTTAATAGTTGATTTAATATTGTCTTCCTTTCTTCCTATTCCACAGTGTTTTGAAGTTTTCTGTATTACCTTCTGCAGCCACAACACCATCATATTGTACATCTTTACTTGTGCAATAGCTTTTAGAGCCACAATCTAATCATATTCTAATATTGAATTGAACAACATTATTAACAGATGAAAACGTAATTATTTATCAAAATGCATGATTATTATTATTAATTATTATTGTTATTATTATTTAAAGGATTAAAGATCCCATGATTCATTATTATTTGTTTATTTTCAAAATAGAACTTTATCATTTATCATTTATCATTTAGAGTACTTTTTTCAAAAGTTCTTTTTTGTGTCAAATTTAAGACTTAATTTCTATAAAAAAGAATTCTGAAAACATGCTTTGAGGTTGCCAAATTTTTATCACAGTAAAATCAATTTATTAATAATTAAAAACATATTATGACTTTAACATTAATAATTACCTATGTTTTTTGTTACCCTTTCTACTTCTCCCGATGTACAGTTAAATATACCAGATATAAAGTTTGAATTTGGTCTGGGTTCTGGCCGAGGGGTATTGCCGCTTGAAGTTCTGCAGTAACATAAACTGGAAACCCAAATGAAGGTGGTGGGTACTGAAGATATACTGGTGGATGGTACTGTAGGGTTACTGAATCATTGACATCATTTTTACAACATCGTTTTAAAACAAATCTATTACCAATCACAAAACAAGGGAGGGAAGGAAATTTGTAACTAAACAACAATACCCAGGGGCTTACAAGGGGGGGGGGGGCACTGGGTGCAAATCCCCCCCTATGTAAATAAGGGTGCCTCATTTATGAAATGATTGCATATTATGTGGGGGAACAGATCATCATGATATGGTTTAATCCTTTTTAAAACTTCATACTCAAAATTCAGGAAATATAAGCCTAAAATTTTGTCTTGCTGGTACATAAAATCAACAAATATATGTTCTAAACCATGTAATATAGACAAAAATCTTAAGCGTAAATTGTTGGTTTCCATTTTGTCCAAAATTATTCCGGAGTTCCACTTTACAGATTAAAAATTTACAGGATAATGGAAACCCTAGGCATAAATTAATGCCTTAATCTCAATGTGTTTTACTTTAAATAATTTGAGACACAGTGTTAACTAGGTTAATAAAAAATGATTCCCTAAGGCAAAAACAACCACATTCTTCAGCATTCTTCAGCCCAGACTTATAATTTAAGCCTAAACAACAACATAGTTCACAGTATTAAGCTAGTGTGCATAGATTTAAAGGAGAATAGAAGGCAAAATGGTAAAAAGTGCCAATTTGGGACATCTGGGTATGCAATTGTCGAGTGTCCATTAAATTGAACTACAGTTTTCGAATAAAACCCCAGCATCATATTCTACACTGTTTTGAATTTATATATATATAACACCAGTCAAATGAGAGTGGCACATTCTCATGCCAGCCGCTATGCAGGTGTATTGAAAGCAGTGTTGAAAAGTTTTATAATTTGTAACAACACATAAGACACTGTGATCTAGACGGAAGGAAAAAGTCAAATTATTATTGCGCACAATAACGTTTTGACCTTCAGATCCTCTGTAGTTTTGATTATATCAGAGAAAAACCTTCTCTTATTGAAGAACTTTTGAGAAAAACAAACATTTTTTTAACTTCTAATATGTAACTTCAGATTAATTTGCTATTCTCATATTTGAAAACTTTCAAGATTTAAAAGTTTGTCAAAAAGAGTCTTTAATCATGGTATCAGACCAATCACCATTTTTAGATCTGAGAAATCATTAGTTGAAGCAGAAGGAATTGCTGGTTATTTTTAGTGTTTTAAATCCGCAAAGAGGTAAAGAATAAGAGTTTCACCTGAAGATGTTGTTGCTGAATCATCTGCTAAAAACCCTGGAAGAATACACTTCTTCGGAATACAACCAGCTAAAAGAGTTTTTATATCTGAAATAGACTGTAAACATACTTTAAAGTGACCCTTCTTTCATAGAATGCATGATTCCCAAAAGTAACCTTTAACTCGATCTTTGACGAATCCAGAATGACTGAATGTTAAGAATTCTCAAAACAGTTATTTCACTTGATTTCTTCCATTATGAAGATTTCAAGTGACTCTTTATTCAGAGACTATGATATCCGAATCACAATAATACAGTCATAGATTAATTAACAATAGGATAGATTAATTGACAATAGGATACTAGATGTTGTCTTTTTTAAATTTAGGGTTATTGTGGATAACCCCCAAATCTTGAAAAGACAACATCTAGTGTCCTCTTTGTTATTGTTAATTAATCTGTACTGTCCATAGTAGATTCAGGTTCATGGTAGGCAACATGCAGGCCGGTTTTTAAGCTGCTACAAACAATAAGCATAGTACACTAAACAGACGATATTATAAGGCAAACCAGTAAAGTTAACTAAATGAATCCGCCCCTTTTACGGAGATTCTAGTAAGTCTGCGATTGAACTCACAATTTAAAAAAAAATGCTAACACACTGTACATCACTCTTAGCAATGTACACAAGCTTCTTGGCTTTTCATTTTTGGATATAACCTACAAATATTAATGTCATTCACGTCTAGACAAAGGAATAGTGAATAGGATATGCCATTCATTTAGGGTTGTTTGAATAGTAATATACATGAACAATTCCTTCAACAAATAAAACAAAGTTTTACCACTTTCTGTTGTTGTTGTTGTTGTTGTGGACGTTGTTGAAGTTGTTGTGGTTGTGGATGTGGTTGTAGGTGAAATTGAAGATATGGATACAGGTGCGTTTTTATCTAATCATGTACAGTTGTTTATCAATACAATTAATACAGCTTTTGATTCTTACAAAGCTTTCAAACAGCATGGAAACACATTAACATGGAAACAAAGAGTAGATGGCAATTAAGAGCTTCTCTTTCTTTACTTGTAAACTTATTATTTAAAAAAAAACCTTAGAAATAAAAACTGAAATAGAAAAGTTATCTTTATGGTACTGATATATAGGCCGAGCACTGTACATAAAACATGCTATTTTCATATCATATCATATATTTTTCTGCAGTAATAATTAGTATAGATATGAACGAAGACAAAACTATTTGAAGTATCCAGGAGTTTGTCCTGAGAAATTCTTGAAATATATTAACCCTATACAGATTAGGTTTTTTTTGTCTAATATATGTTGGAAAGCCAAAAGTCAACTTTTGTTAGCTGAAAAAGAAAAGCAGGGGTACCTGCACCAGGATCTGGGGGTGTAGTAGTTGGTTCTACTCCAGAGTCTTTTCCTGGCAAAAATTGTGCAAAAAAAATAATATTATGATACACATTACTTAAAAGTTGGGATTCTAGGTTAAAGTGAGAGGCCGCATAGGCTGTAGGTATCCATGAGTTACAAAAATGCCAACCACACTTTTTAAACACATGATTTTAATGATCCTAGCATTTTACCCATTATAAAATTGGGGGTTTCTATCTGAAAGTCTCAAGAACAAATCTGTAATTGATCTCGACAAAATACTCAAGAATTGGTCTTAGAAATTCTCTGTAATTGGTTTCAACAATTAATACTTTAGAATTGTTCTCAAGAAATTCTTAGAAATTGGTTACAAGAAATTCTTTGAAACTAATTCAATAGAATATGTCTTCAGAAATTCTGAATTTACAGACAAATCCCTTGGCAAGCTAGCATTGGAGCATATCCACAGAAATATCCTAAAAATTTCTCCTTGGGGATTCTTTTTCCAGAAATTCTTAAGATTATACTCCAAAGGAATTACAACCTTATGGTGTACTGTTCACCTTTGGTATTTCAAACTAAGGTTGTTTGATATACCTAAAGTCATAATTAGATATATTTAAGATCTGTACGGCATTGGGTTGCAAAGATAGAAATGAGAAAATAAGATTTTGTGGCAATGACTTAATTCTGTTACTTCTTTTATATCCCGATAATTTTAAAAATATTTATTCAGATTTAAATGAAATTTTGAGAACAATTTTATAGATATTCGCAAGAATATAATTACTGGGACCATAATCAAAGTTTTCAAAGTTGTTCTTATTAATTTGGTTATTTTTTCAATCTTTCATTGTGAGAAAATTACTAGATGAGCAGGGAGTTGGTTTTTACCTTAAAGCTATGATGTAACCTTTTCCCACACGTTTAAAGATTCAAAGAGATTGAGTTTTTGCAACAAACTTATATTTTCTAACCCCTATATCTTTGCAACCTGATGCTGTTAACCTCTGATATTTCAAACTTAGATTATTTGATCTACCAGAAGTAATAGTTTGAAATATCAAAGGTCTAGGAAAACGGGTTGCTAAGTTATAGGAATTAGAAAATCTGAGTTTGTGGCAAAAACTCAATTCCTTTGTTTCCTTTAAAGACAATTTTTAATAAAAGTAAAACTTTCTAAAGCATTCTTTTGTTTGGCTTGTAGAGGATTCTGTGGGGTTTGGGCTGGGTTTTGCTAACTACCTGGGTTTAAATAGGATTTTGATTGGGGCGAGGGATGAAATGTTCATACCCTAAACCCAATTTTGTCTCAGTGCAGGGATAAGTGTTTTACTATAGTACCACCTGCATCTGTTGCTGGGGTTGTTGAGGTTTGGCAGTTAAAATCTCCAGATATCACACCATTGTTACTCCTAACATCATCAGGTTTTTTAGTTTTGCAGAGACATTTACTTCTTTCCTTATTCCACGTAAAAGCTCCATGAAAACTTTATCATATTCCATTCAATTTTTTTGTTTATATTGGTATTACTTTTTGTTTACTAATTTCTTCCAAAAAATACATTCTTTTAATATTCAAATTTATCTATAGTTTTTTAAAGGGAGTGACCGGCTATGTAAGGTAGTTAAATTGACTATGCAGTGTTGTGGAAAACTTCTTTCGGATTCATTTCAGGCATGTTAAACTTTTTAAAGATTTGTAAATCCTAAGTTTGAGCGCAAGTTCGAACTTCAAAACTCCTACTTTGGGGGGTTGATACCTTTTCAGAATTAGTTTTTTAATTATTAAATAACAATCGTACATAAAATGTAAAAAAGTTCTACAATAAACTACAGATGTCATGTATAGGAACATGTTGAGAAATTAAAAATATATCTTATCATTGAAAATAAGTAATCTTGTTCAATTATTAGTTTCTACTTTCTCATTATTCTGGTTTCTAATTATTCACAAAGATTCTTTGCAGATTTTCTAGAATTATTATTGAAAAGACGACATTTGAAGAATTTGAAGAAATCTGCAAATAAATTCAAAGAAAATAAGAAATTCAATATTATAATGAAAAAGAAATAATTGATTTTAGCATAGATTTATTGACAAATTTATTTTGAGAAATATGTTCCTAACCATCTAATTAGATTACTGTTTAATTTTTACTTTATTTTTCGTTGTCGTTATTTAATAATTCAAATAAAAATAATCCTGATAACGTATCCACCCCCAAAGTAGCAGTTTTGAATGTCAAATTTGCGCTCAAACTCAGGATTTACAGATCTTTAAAAAGTTTAACATGTCTCAAATGAATCCAAAAGAAGTTTTCCACAACAATGCATACTCAGTTCAACTACCTTACAAGCCGGTCACTCCCTCTAAAAAGCAATTTCTAAACAAATATATAATACATTCAATTTTATTTAATATTTTTGATTCTTGACAGATAATTAAAGGTTACTGGATTTTGAATCAAGCATTAATTATTTTTTAAGTATAAGAATATTTTGACTACAATTGACCAAAAAAATATTCAAAACTGAATATATCGGTATAGAAGAATACATCCTTAGTCCTTTCACCGAATTCAAGTACAGGTAAGGAGATGTGAGGCAGACGGAGATGACAGCTACCTGGCCAGAAGTGATCATAGATAAGATAATATAATGAATTTAAAACATATTGATAATGTACTATTATTTTATACAGTTTTTGAGAATTGTTATGTTTAAACATGTTTATATCATTACAAATTCCAGAAATAAGTCCTAGGGATATCAAGGTCAACCATTTGCCCTCTCCTCTTTTAAGGGTCTAATGCAAATGCTTCACTTTTGATCCCAGTACCAGTTTCATAAACTACCCAACTCACCCAACTCTATTTCTTCATGTTTAATGTCTATCTCTCAGATATATAAATGAATGGGATTTAACAGTTTATACTTTATTGGTACAATTACATCTGTTAAAGTTTATTCTTGTCTCATTACATCCTGTTTAGATATTCATAATTCTCTTGTGTAATTAAGCAGCTCCGTCAACTCCTGTTCATATCTAACAAGGCAGCTCCCTAAACTTAATATCTTGTTCAGTTGCTCCCATTCAGTATCTACTAGGCAGCTCCCTCAACTTGATATCTTGTTCAGTTGCTCCTGTTCATATATAACAAGGCAGCTCCCTCAACTTGATATCTTGTTCAGTTGCTCCTGTTCATATCTAACAAGGCAGCTCCCTCAACTTGATATCTTGTTCAGTTGCTCCTGTTCATATCTAACAAGGCAGCTCCCTCAACTTGATATCTTGTTCAGTTGCTCCTGTTCATATCTAACAAGGCAGCTCCCTCAACTTGATATCTTGTTCAGTTGCTCCCGTTCAGTATCTACTAGGCAGCTCCCTCAACTCAATATCTTGTTCAGCTGTTTCAGTTCAGTATCTTCTATACTGTTATCCTGGATGCTCCTACCATCTGAGATGCTCCTACCATCTAAGATGCTCCTACTATCTGAGATGTGTCCATACTATCCACAACTGTTCCTATAGTATGAGATATGTCCACGATATCCACAGCTGCTCCTAGAGTATCAGATATGTCCACAATATCCACAGCTGCTCCTAGAGTATGAGATATGCTCACAATATCAACAGCTGCTCCTAGAGTATTAGATATGTCTATGATATCCTAGTCTTCTTGTGCCCTCTTGCAGGTTGTCCAGACGGGTCTGTACAAGAGTAGTTGAACTAGCTGGACTGGAGTAGAACCTCATTGTCCTTTATCTCCAGTGGCCCTCTCTAAAGGACCAGCTCGAGTATCTAGAGTAGTTGAACCAGACGTAGAATTGAAGAATGTAGTTCTCCTAGGGTTTCCACCGAATTCTGGGTTACAGTTTACATATGGAAATGATCCGGAAATTTTTTCCATTTCCACTATGAAAAAGGTTTTGGAAATCCAGAATTCGGGAACAATTTCCGGAACGATTTTTTTCCGTACAGAACGTTACAAAATAGTGTTCCGGAAAATTCCAGTTTATGGAACAATTGTTCCGAAATTTTCTGGAAAACGTTGAAGACATCTTATGTATGTAGTATATTCTGTTGTAATGATTAGTACGATCTATATTATCCATGCTATTAATATATCTTATCTATTTTATGTTGACCCTGTCCGGCTAATCCGGTCAGTTTAATTTGACCTGTATATAAATAAATTAGTTCTAAATGAAACGTTGTGTTATACGGACGTCACAGAGCCTTGAGTTTTATCTAGAGATTGAGAGCCTTGAGTTTTGGCTAGAGATAGAGTCACTTAGACTGTAATTAGACTTTGAGTAGTGTAATCTCGGGACCTAGATTTATTACATGTAGAAGATAAAACCAGTAAGTAATACTATCTACAGAATAATAGAATGTGCACCTGGTGTAGCTGTATTTAAAGTAATTACTACTGTGAATTATCATGAAAAATATAAATCCTTACTGCCATGTCTCAAAATAATTTCATCTACAGAAAACTGCATGGAAAGGAAGTCAACATGTATAGCAATCCTTGAGTCTAATTGATGTTGTTACAAAGCAAAAAGGTTAAATAGTAACTTATAAAATCACTTTTAAATTGGTCTGTAAACAGTATAGTATATACTACGTGTCTCATGTTCATTGAACTATTTAGAGTCATAATTTAAGGATAAAAGTCGTCCTCCTATTCCAGAGTTTTCTGGTTCTCACTCTATTTATATACTTTGCTCGTCTGTTTGCTTGTTCGTTTGTATTCAATAAATGTCCAAACAGCTGAACCGACCGAGCCCAACATTTGTGAGGCAACTCACATGGCCCAAGTGAAAGTTTAAAACAAGTTAAAAAATTATGCGGTAAAAAAAGTCGAAATTTATTATTTTTTAATTCACCAGTTAAAAGCCTAGTTTCTATAAACTCTTATTTATATGGTTCATTTCATCTCATCCTGATCAAATACGGAGGGGGAATGGGGGGGGGGCATAAGCCTATCCGATGACCCTCTTGAAAAATAAANAAACTTTTAAGGGTTCTGTTGTGAATTGGGCATTGTCATCTCTATCAATAGAAGTTAACTTGAAATAAGCTTACAGACTCTTTAATTGTGTGTTTTTGCTTCTAATAAATCTTTAAGTTACGCACCTTCTATATCATTTCCAAAATAGCTCTTATTATTTTCAAAGCACTCGGTGGCCAAGCATACTAATAAAAAATAAATCAATTATGAAGATAAATTTTTTCCTTGAAATTAAAAAATGATTTTTTGAGAGAAGAGAAGTAGATTTTTCAAGGCCAGATTTATACAGGAAGGCCGGGAAAGTTAAAAGGTCATAAGTAAAAAACCTTAGATAATTCAAATCTGTCACATGGTAATTTGTACATAGAGATACGGGTTTTTCCATACATACATTTTTCACAAAAATAGAACGTAATAATTGCTTATTAAAAAGCAATGATTCATATAACTAAAGCCCAAAACAGTGGTAATGTTGTCATCAAAACTGACCAAATTCAAGCTTTTTCAAAAATTGTACTTGAGGTTGTGGATTTCCTTTTCATTTCTTCTGTTCCTTCACTTTACTGTAAAATGATGCGCTCTCTGTTCCTTTTCCTTTCCCTATATGATGATCAAGGTACCTGGGTTAGAATCTGGGAGTTGCGTACTTACTGCAGAGGCTTGCCCTTTAAAAAAAAGTACATTGCTTTATAAAAAACTTTTTTTTGGTATGCAACAATTTACATTGAATCCTGCTAATGTAAAAACTAAAACCAGCTCTTTTACAAAGTATAATGTCATTTACAATTAAAGTAAATTGAAAATTTTAAACCTTGATGTATTTTCAATTTCAACAATATGGGGCAGAAATGATGAATTTTACGATGTAAAACGTTAGAGTTAGAGTGCTAATTCAACTCTTTTACAATAGGTTCCCCTTTATAAATTTCAATATTAACATTTTCTATAGCTCTATATTTCATGGAGGAATTGCCAAAATAACTGATTTCCCTCTCTATTTTTTGTTTATTATTTGTTTTATAAGGTAAAGATACCTGCGCCAGCATCAGGAAGTACAGTACTTACTTTTCCTCCTCCTTTCAAAAATAACATTGTAATTACAAAAAGTACAATGTAATTACAAAAAGTAAACCGTAGCTACAAAAATTACACTTTTATTTCATAAAGTACACTGTAGTAACAAAATTAAACTGTAATTACAAAAGTAAATTCTAATTACAAAAAGTAAACTGTAATTACAAAAAGTACACTGTAATTACAAAAAATACATAGTAATTACAAAAATTGTTTACTGTAACTACAAAAGTAAACTGTTGTTAGCAATTTTATACTGAAACTACAAAGAATATACTGTAATTACAAAAAGGTCACTAAAAATACAAAAAGCAAACAGATATTACAAAAAGTACCTTGTTATTACATGAAGTGCACTGATAAAATAAACTGTTATTTCAAAAAGTGCATTGTATTACAAAAAGTACAAAGTTTTTAAACTGCTATTTCAATAAGTGCTTTGTTTTACAAAAAGTACACTGTTTTTACAAAAAGTACAAAGTTATGATATAAAATTGAAAACTGTTCTTACAAAAAGTACACTGATAAAATAAACTGTTATCACAAAAAGTGTACTGTAATTACAAAAAGTTCAATGTATTTACAGAAAGTGCAAAGTTATTACGAAAAGTACACTGTTTTTAAACTGCTATTTCAAAGACTGCATTGTATTACAAATAGTAATGTTGTAATTTGTCCAAATATTTAGAATCAAAACAAACAACTTAAAAATTGATAGATTTCAGTCTAAGTATCAATTGAACCTTTTGGTGAAACTTATAAGACTTCTAATATTTAACAGTGTGCTCGCAGAATTTAATAACAGGAATTTAAAGTTTGATTTATTGACATATAATATTTACAACTAAAAAATTTGATAAAATTCGAACAAGTATGAAAGATGCATTAAATATTTAAGTTCAAAACGAGGCCAGTATTTTAGGAAAATTTAACAAGTATAAAAGATGCATAAAATTGTATATGTTCAGAACAAGCCCAGTATTTTAGGAAAATTTTATAAGTATAAAAGATGCATAAAAATATTAAGTTGAAAACAAGAAGATATTAGAGAGGGTTTTTTTAGGGGAATATAAATATATAGGGAAACCTGGTTGGAATAGTAGTTCTGTCTGTAGATCCTAGACTGAATTTACTGTGAAAAAGTGGCCTTTTTATTCGGCCTGGTATTGCATAATGATGATTAAAAACTAGGACATATTTCATGGCTTTTAAGAGGAAGAACGTTCTAGAATATGCAAATTGCATAATAATGATAAAAAAATATAGGGCCTGGGAAAATGGAAATCGTTAGAATGAACTCAATTTAAAATTCAGAGATTATAGAGAGAGAAGAGGGTGGAGGGAAACATATTCAATACATACATTACATATAGTAGTATAGACTAAATTAAATGTTTTTCTTGATTCTTTGATTGTCCAGAGTTGAGAAATAAAAAGATCTCCATCAATACTGAACATCTCATGTGCATTCTCTCCGTCATTTATCTCATCTCCAGTAGGTTCAAAACAATTGATTTTGTAGAATAAACCGTTAGAAATTATGATCCTGATCATAACAGTACACTTTCTACAAAAAGTATAAAGTTATTATATAAAATTGAATACTTTTCTCTCAAAAAGTGCAAAGTTATTACTAAAAGTACACTGTAAATACAAAAAGCCCACTGATATTACAAAAAGTAAACTGTTATAACAAAAAGTACACTGTTCTTGCAAAAAGTAATTACAACAAGTACACTGTAATTACAAAAAGTGCACTGTTACTACAAAAAATACACTGTTATTACAAAAAGCACACTAATATAACAAAAAGTACACTGTATTTACAAAAATTACATTGTATTTACAAAAAGTACACTGTATTTAAAAAAAAGTTATTACAAAAAGAACACTGTTCTTACTAAAGCAATTACAACAGGAACTTTGTAATTACAAAAAGTACACTACTATCAGAAAAAGTACACTGGTATTACGATTGTACACTGATAGTTTGAAGATTTTCTTTGATCTTCAAAATAAATTATTTGCAGCAGTAATTTGTCAAATTCATTTTTACAAGTATAAGTCATAAAACAATGATTACAATACAAAGCAAGACAGTCCTGACAGCTGTGCTTTCAAAACTACCAGATTGTATCTTTCAGTTTTATTTGAAAAAAAATATTTTTGGTAAAAGGCCGACCATCTTTTAAAATTGTCATACATAATATTAGATAGGGATAAAGGAAATGAGTTTTTGCCACAAACTCTGATTTTTTACTCCCGATGTACTTAGGCCTTTGATATTTCATCATATGAATTCTATTAAAACTCAAATTCCAAGTTTGAAATATCAAAGGTTTACATCATCAGGTTGCAAAGGCAAAGGGATTAGTTAATTCGAGTTTGTGGTAAACATCTAAGTCTTAGCTTTGAACTGTCAAGGGATTCCTCTTTTTAGGGAATATTACTAGAGTTTTCTTTATTACCTAAGAAAGAGTCCAAAATGCCCAAACCCGTCCTGAGCGTATCTAGGAAAAGTAAGACAATTAAAATATTTAGTTCCATTGGGTTCAATACTTTTCCACAGACTGGGAAACCAGTCAACTTTCCTCTGTTATAGTTACTGAAGAGAACCTTGCAAATAATTCCAACCATCAATCAAATGTTTTAAACCTTTTTTGTTCCGTATATAATATCTTAAACCCTATATACTAGAAAAAAAACAAGGCTACTAATATTTGTTTGGTAAATATAGTTGGTGAAATTAACAAGGGCAATTTATCCAAAATTACTGAACACTTGCCGCAACAGGATGCCAGGTGAAGACCTTGGATATTTCAAACTTTAATGAATTCTGTACAATAGTTTTTGAAAAATCAAAGCCCTGCAAACAGTTTGAAAGGAAAGGTAAAATGTTTGCAGTTTATGACCTCTTAGCTCCTCTCGGTATATGTTAACCACAAAAATGATTAAAGCAAATTTATCTGGTTGCAAATTAAAATTCAAACCATCAGGTTGCTGAAATATTCGAATTACTTCAGTTTCTTTAAAAGATAATTAATAATTCAGTAAAAACACAAAAAAAAGATGTTCTACTAGAAACATAATTTTGTTAATGTATGATTAGGGAACTTGAAAACAAAAAAAGAAGTGGGTTTAGAATCATCAAACATCAAATTCTGAGTGAATCAATTACAATTTAAGCTATACAGAACCAGAGATAGATTATGTGTTATAAAAAATACATTTAATATAATTTTTGAGTTTACTATGAATGGCATAATCCTTTATTATTTCTAAGAGAGAAAGTTTGCTTTATTGATGGATGCTGTTCAAAAACCAAAATAGAATGTTAATAAATGAGTTTTAATTCAGTAAAAAATGTGCTACTTGATCCTCATTTATATATCTTTATTTTTCTAAGATAATTTTTCAGGTGATTATTAGGTAAAGAAAGTAATTAAGAATTGAATTTTGTAATAAGATTAAAAAAATGGTTAGAAATCTTTCATATGAGCTACAGCTACCATCAAATTCATACTAAAATGACCATGCAGTATTGTCATACATCACATTCTAGTTTACTCGAAAAGATGCAATTTGAGGTAAAGCTTAAGAATAAACAATGAAAAAACAATTTAAAATGCAAGTGAGATCATCAAAATCAAGCTAAAATGACTAGTTGTATAGTAATAAAATGACTAGTTGTAATGTAAAAATCCTCCATACAGAAACACTTAGATACAGCTATGCTTTAGATTTAAAAGTTAAGGGAATGGAGGGGTAGGTAAACCTTCAAATTCAGATTTTTTTAAAAAAATTTCATTTTAGATTCAAAAATAAATTTTTTTCTAAGCTCCAATTATGTAGCAAAAGGCAGGTAAACAGACTATTCTGAAAACCTGCAGTATGTTCTATGTCATAAATGAGTTAATGTTTTAAACTTAGACAAAATGAAATTATTCATTGAAACTGGGCTTCAATAGGATACTTAACATATTAACTCAAAACATGGGACATGCTTAAATTAAACTATACAATATGGGCAGAGAAGATTATATCTATTCTCTTTGATCCTTTAAATACGTACCTTAAATTTTAACTTTATGAGGGTCTTAATTGTGTCATGTGATATCAATAACATGATAGTATAAACTTAATAGAAACTCATATCTAAAGAACTCAATAAAGGAAACTTTACAAAGAGAAACTCAATATAACAAGCCAGATGGAATCGATTAAAGCACTAACTTTGCACGGACATTTATTTTACATTATTATTAAAATACAAACTGAGGATCAACCGAAGTTAATCCTGGAATCATAGATGGAGCTAATTCTCCTCTCGGAGCTACTGGAGCTGTTATCGACCGCTATCTTCTGACACTTCATCAAGACTAACCCTCTTCTCGGGGACAAAATGGACATTCAGTTTGCTTTCTCTTCCGACGAAAGCACCGTTATCCGTGTTCCCCCGATAAGGATTACCAGGATTTGAATCTTGCTGCCCTGGAAATTTCCTCTCGCCGTTGGTCCAGCTCCAGTAGTAACGGGTTAAATCATTATTATTTGTTTGTCCAGTTCTCAACTCATGATAAAACTTAGCTTGGGTTGAATGAACTAGGATGTGGTTCTACATCCTTGGTTGGTTTACAGTAGGAATTGAATTATGTCAATTCCTGTTAACTTTGTAATCTAGCTAAGCTATTGAATAAAGTTAGTTGAATGAGGCTCTGCTTTTAATTACGTTATCAGAAGCCTAAGTAAGCTTGCAAGAGAACTTTGGTACTCATTGAGAAATTACCTGTGTAGCAATTTCATTGGACTGTATGAACCAGGGAGTTAATCCTGGTTGAGATTTGGACTGTGTGTCCTTTAGAACTGGGGAATTAAGCCTGGTTGAGATTTGGACTGTGTGTCCTTTAGAACTGGGGAGTTAAGCCTGGTTGAGATTTGGACTGTGTGTCCTTTAGAACTGGGGATTTAAGCCTGGTTGAGATTTGGATTGTGTGTCCTTTAGAACTGGGGATTTAAGCCTGGTTGAGATTTGGACTGTGTGTCCTTTAGAACTGGGGATTTAAGCCTGGTTGAGACTTGAACCGTGTTTTCTTTAAAACCAGGTAGTTAAGCCTGGTTGAGAATTTTGCCTGTGTGTCATTTAGAGCCTGGGAGTTAATCCTGGTTGAGATTTTGCCTTTAGAATCTGAGTTGACAGCTGAATATAGTTATGAAACCAGGTCTGTGAATTATTTAGATATGAAGGTATTTATTGATGACCAAGGTTTTACACGTACAAATCTCAAGAAGGAAAACTAGAAGAATAACTATCTTCTTCCTTCCAGCTGTCATCCTAACCATATAACTAAGAATATACCATTCTCACTCTGAATCTGCTGGAGTAAAGAAAAGACTATAAGAACTGGAAGAAGATCTGGTTGAGAGAGGATAAAGACAAAGATCCATTAAATCTTCCTTCATGGATGCAAGAAAGATAAAAAGAGAGCAGGCACTGAAGAAGGTTGTGAGTAGCAGGGTAGAGAATGATAGAACCAGGTTTATTGTCAAGTATGACTCTAGACTGCCTAGGTTCTCTGAAACTCTAAGATCATCCTGGAAGATTCTAATAGAAGATCCAGTAATGAAGAAAATCTACCCCTCTCCTCCTATGGTATGCTACCAGAGAGCAGAGAATTTGAAGGATCTCTTGATTAAGTCTAAACTTCCAAGTAGACAGAGATTCACAAGGGAAAAAAGAGATAAGGTTGGGTTTAAACCCTGTTATAAATCTCGCTGCCCTGTATGTGAACAGATGGGAAAAAATACTGTTGAAGAAGTGATAATCTCTGCTACTGGAGAAAAGATGAGGATTGAGGATAAGCTGACTTGCTCCTCCTCAAATATTATATACATGATTACATGAAGGAGAGAAGGTGGAGTTTGTCCTTCCCATCCTAAATATATAGGAGAGAAAAGAAGGAGGCTAAAGAAAGGCTGAGGGGTCACAGAGGCACCATTACACAGCTAGGACAAGAAAATACCCAGGCCCCTGTAGGTGTTAACTTGCCCCTGGCCACTCCTATGCAGATTTATCCTTCATTCCCATAGAGAAGATCAGGTCCAGGGATAGCATGGTCAGGAAGGTCAGAGAGTCATACTACATCCAGAAATCCAACTCAGTGAGGTCAGGACTGATCAAGAAAGCATAATGCTAATTGCAAACTTTAAAAAAAATGAATTTTGTTTGTTTTAAACTGTATGTATGTATATGTATTTACCAACGGTACCTTATAGTGTTGATCAAATTCATGTATTTGACCGTTTTGCCGACGAATTCTACCCCCTTCAACACCCCCTTTCCCCCTACCGCATGCGCCCATAAACTAGTCAATCATTTTCCAGTCATCCCAGGAAACAGAAGTGGATGATACAACTAGATGTCAACTAGTTGTTCTAAACTCCACTTCAAAACTCCACTTAAACTCAACTTTAACTCCACTTTTGAATTCCAGTCACCAACTGGGTGAAATCTGGGTGCAGAAACTCAACTTAAACTTGACTTTTTGAATCCCAGTTTTTACCGAGTCAGTGTGAAAACTGGGAGTTCAAATATCCACTTTAAAACTCCACTTTAACATGACTAAAACTCCACTGTTGAAATCCACTTATCAATGGGTGAAATCTGGGTGCATAAACTCGACTTTTTGAATCCAATATTTTTCCAGTCAACAACTAGGTGAAATCTGGGTGCATAAACTCAACTTAAACTCTACTTTTTGAATTCCAGTTCTTACCAAGTCAGGGTGAAAACTAGGAGTTCAAATATCCACTTTAAAACTCCACTTTAACTCGACTTAAACTCCACTGTTGAAATCCACTTATCAACTGGGTGAAATCTGGGTGCATTAACTCGACTTATACTGGACTTTTTGAATCCAATATTTTCCCAGTCATCAACTAGGAGAAATGTGGGTGCATAAACTCAACTTAGACTTTTTGAATCCCAGTTTTTATCAAGTCAGGGTGAAAACTAGGAGTTCAAATATCCACTTCAAAACTCCACTTCAACTCGACTTAAACTCCACTGTTGAAATCCACTTATCAACTGGGTTAAATCTGGGTGCATAAACTCGACTTAAACTCAACTTTTTGAATCCCAATTTCTGTGTCAATTTATTCACGAAACCTCAACTGCACAAAAATGCATTTTTAAGTGAGAATTTAATAATATTTGATGATTTTTCAAAAGAAATTATATGTATGTGGATGATATGTGGGTGATATCATCCACATTTCATCCACATTTCATCCAGATATCATCCATATATCACCCACATATCATCCATATATCACCCACATATCATCCAGATATCATCCAGATATCATCCACATTTCATCCAGATATTATCCAGATATCACCCACATATCATCCACATATTAGTTTTTGTGAATGAATTACATTTCAGCTATGATTAATAATTATTCTTATCAGATTTGTCATTTGAAATAGATTTTAGACGAATGATTAAGACAGATTTTAAGAAACAATTAGGAAATGTGCCAATGTTGATTATTACACAATGAACAATAGACATGCTTAACTATTACACGCAGTTGAATTTAAAGTAAAAGAAACTATGATGTAAAGAATAAATACAATAAAATAGGCCAAAAAAATTTTCTAGTTTTTAAAATAACTGAAATTTAGAATTATAGTTTAAAAGAAAATGAAAATTAAGACAACCATTTTTACCTTTTTACATTTTTATTTTACATTTTTTTACCTCACTTTCTGATTTTTAAAAAGTAAATATTTAATAATTCGTGGAATGGCAATCAAATATGCATTAAAACAAATATTGTAGAATTTAATATTCATTGCAACTTAGAATTGATCTGTCAGTAAGTCAGTCAACCTTTCAAACTTTCAGGCTTTATAGTCTAACAGTCTTATAGCCTTGTAGTCTTATAGTCTTGTAGTCTCATAGTCTTGTAGTCTCATAGTCTTATAGTCTTTTAGTCTTGTAGTCTTATAGTCTTACAGTCTTGTAGTCGTATAGTCTTATAGTCTTTTAGTCATTTAGTCTTATAGTCTTACAGTCTTATAGTCTTACAATCTTATAGTCTTACAGTCTTATAGTTTTACAGTCTTACTTGTGAAGAAAACCAATGGCTTGATGTCCTCCCAATCCTAGTTAACATTTTAATTCTACACCAAGACCTGATACAAAATTATCCCCTTTGCAAATACTACACGGGGAAACGTCCATTATGGCCGAAAAAGGACTAACAGACAGACCCCCAACCAAACAATCATAGAGAATAGAATATATAGAGAGGAATTTACTAGAAAAAAGTGTAAAACGGCCATTTTGTTGTACTGTTTCCATACTGCAGGTGTACTTCACATATTTGTGCTGTATAAACTTTGGGCCCTGGAACATCATTTTATACAAAAATTTCTTGAAAATTATTCGATTTTCTGTAAGTCAATTCTCTGATAGCCTGTCATGCACACTTGGATAAAAATTAATCTAAAATTTTTTTTTTCATTAAAAAACATATTCCTGTAATTGTAGCCTGCAGGTAATCAAAGAGGGAAAGCTAATATTTTAGAAATATTCAAGATATCAACATATGGTTTAAATTTTTTTCCACCAAAATTGAGGATGGAGATAAACTTAACATTTTAAATTCATTTGACACAGTTGGACCCATAAAACTCTGGAAGAGAAGGTCGAAATTTGAATCTGTTTCATGTTTGATGGGTTAGTTAAACTTGTAGCTCGAGTCTAAACACAGTTAAACAAACTGTTATACTTTGTGTACCCATAAAGATCAACGACTATTTAATTTACAAGATTCTGGTGCTCACTAAAATGTGAAGGACCATTTATGAAAAAACCACTGCAGACACTGTGTAACTGTAGAGTTTGGAGGAAAATTTAGAGACAACTGATAGTACAGAATTAGTTTAGTCTTTCTCTTTACATTAATCTCCGTATGCTGGTTATTCCAAATCACTGAATGAATCATTATAGCAGGTATCTTATTTTGGCCTAAATCAGATTATCAAATTTTTTGCGAATGTTATGCGGAAAGAGTTTCAGGTCTTCATTAAAGTATCATCCTTTTGTGGGTAACCCTGTAATGTAGAATAATTGCATATTAAAAAACAAGTAGAAAACAAAACTTTATTAACTTTAATTTAACATTTTATTTTACAGAAAACATTTTACTGGTTATTTTGTAAAATAAGTTTCCACAGCTTTGAACGTAGTCTGTTTTTTTTTGGATTTTCATTTAGTAATTTTGCATGATGTTTCATACGAATACACGTATAACCGGATATCTCCTGCTTTGTGAGCTCATATGCATGATTGTCCATTGTCTTAAAGCAATTTTCCATGGACACTAACAAAATTGGTGATTATTTTTAAAATAAGATAGTCAACATAATACTTTTTGGTCAGCCAATTATTTTCTTTCAGTTCAATTTCAATATTTTTTTCTGAAGTGTCAGTTATATTTAACACAAATGGGTTTGGATATGTAAGAAAAAATTCCAAAATCTATGGTTTTTACTTAATTGATTCAGGCTGGTTGATTTTAATGAAAGAAACACAAAGATTACAATTTAGTTTCCGTAATATTTGTTTAACCACGAATCCTGATACATACTTGACTACATTTGTTTTATAATTTGACGATTTGAGTTTATTGTTTTCTTCGAATAAGGTTTGGATTTTCTCTGTCAGCATTGCGTTCTCTCTTTTTAACTCTTCAGCACTTTTTGAATTGACAGAACTATTTTGCTCAATATAGTTATGGTCTGGTAAGTTTTCACTTACAACAGGCAAAGGAACGGCAATCTCAAAAATAAGCTTTCTACCAGAGAAACACTTGCTCTCGAAATGTAAACTGCAAATATAGGTGTCCTTTACATCTTCCCATTTTAACCTTTTCTCCCTTGTCCAAAGGTCCTTGAATCCATCTGGTACACTGAAATATTAGAATTTTAAATAAAAGTCAAATAAATTCGGTGGAGTATGTAATCGTAGGCTCTTGTGCCGTGGTTCAAAATGATTAAACTTTAGAAAGAAAAAAAGGTGCACGAAAAGGACTTCGTAAATTAACCCTATCCAAATGGAAGAAGGGTATAAGTAATAAACCTTAAATGAACTATTAAAATGCAAGTATCACACTCATACTATCAAAATTTAAACCACAGAGAGTGTGTATTGTAATTCCCCCCCCCCTTAGTTTATCAAAGTAAGTCAGAGTAAATGACACGTTTTTATTAATTAAAGGCAACTAAGACAAATTTAATGTTATTTTAAATATTACAGTTGTATTAAGTTTTTAAACCTGTAAACTTGTAATTCGAAAAAACCTTGTAAACAATCAAATCTTTCATGAAAAACCGTCTTCATTGTATAATTGTATTGATAAAATCGCCTACCACTCTTTATTAATAGTGTGTTTTAAGCATTTTTATTAAAATTTTGTATTGATGAAAAAAGCATAATAATATTAGAAAAACACATTTGCGTGTAGATAAGAATCCGTGTATACACAGAGCTTATGCCAAGGGTGTGCAAACAATGGATCAAAAAAGAAGAAAAATGTTGCCCCTCCTTCCTCGTCATCTTAGTTTGTATAAAGTTTATATGTCCCCTTTTTAGCCCACTGTAGTCCCCGTTAGAGGGCTATATATGTATTTTATAATGGCAATAATTCTTACCTATGAAATGTAAGGTTTTTGAAACTGTTGTTTGATTTACAACCAATTACCGAACAATATCGTACCATTTTTCTGAAATTTTTTTTCACAAAAGTTGAATGTTTAAAAATTACAAATTTTCAAATGGGAAAATTATTTTGGTATCAGAATCTTCAATTCAAAAATTTTCTTTAACTAAATGTTTTGAAAATAAAATCTAAAATTAATATTAAAAAAAAAACAAATTATGAACTAGGCTGATTTCGTAATTGAGTAATTCACCAATGATCATTTCACATAGACTTTCACTTTACTAACGATGATTTTCCGTTATAACTATAAATCAAATGATGTTTTTTATTCACCTAGTTCAAATTATAAAGTTTATTTAACAGCTTTAAAAAATTCGAAATTGAAATGGATAGTCTAGGGAACATACTGTATTAATGTACTCTACTGCATATAATTTGTGAACATTTACATGAGTCGTACACTTTGAACTCCCTTTCAGGCTGAAAGGGACTGAAAAAATTCATACCGAGAGATTCTTTTAATTCCTCTCTATATATTATTCTATTCTCTATGGGTATGTACCTATAAACTCGTACTTAAAGAACTTGGATTTCAGTTCCATGTCTGCAGTAAAGGTATGTACCTATAAACCCGTTGTACTTAAGAACTTGGATTTCAGTTCCATGTCTGCAGTAAAGGTATGTACCTATAAACCCGTTGTACTTAAGAACATGGGTTTCAGTGCCATACCATGTCTGCAGTAAAGGTATGTACCTATAAGCCCGTTGTACTTAAAGAACTTGGGTTTCAGTTCCATACCATGTCTGCAGTAAAGGTATGTACCTATAAGCCCGTTGTACTTAAAGAACTTGGGTTTCAGTTCCATATCATGTCTGCAGTAAAGGTATGTACCTATGAACCCGTTGTACCTATAAAGAGCCTGGAGAAATGTGATTATAGAAACATAAGTGCACTTAACATATGATAAAATTGATCAAAATACGACACATTATAATTGTTTAAAAAGCCCTCAAGTAAAGACTGTACAGCCAATAAGAAATATGTAAAAAAAAAAATTCTTGAAATTTTTAATGGGCTTTTGAATGATCAATCTTTGTTTAAAGAAATCAAGTTTTTGCCAAAAGCTCAAATTTTCTAATCTTTCTATCTTTGCAACTTGTAGATGAAGACTTTTATAATTCAAACTCAGACTATATTCAATCTTAACTGAAATATCACAGGTCTACAACATCAAGTGGCAAAGATATATGGATAAGAAATCAGAAACTCAATTCCTTTGTTTAAACAAACTCTAAATATATCAGAAAATAAGGTGTTTACACGGCGGTAGAGCTGAGAAGGTTGGAGTGAAGGGCATGGGTTGAAAAATAAAAAATATTGTTTGTCTCATGTTGACTGCACATAGTTAATTAGTTTTAGAATGACTAATAAAAATACGTTTTTGTTTCGTCACAAAAAACTAAAAAAATCAGTTTTTCGATTTAATACAAAAAACTGTTCAATAACAAAAAACGCTGAAAAATATTTATACGAAAAGCAAAAAAGATTTTTTGGCTTTTGGTATTTAAAAGATAAACAATAGCATTTGTTATCGTTTCGTTTTCAGCTAAAACCAGATAACATGGATCAGTTTACACTGCACAAATACTGTTATCTCATGTTCATTGGAATATTTAAAGAGACAACTTGAGTCTGAAAGCCGTCTTCCTTTTCCAGAGTTTTCTGTTAATCACTGTAGTATTATTAAATATTGGAATAAACCATGCATTAGACTTAAATAGATTTTAGTCTACATTCTATTATAATTTATATTTAATTAGATTTTAACATTCTCCGTTCGACTTTCATCAAAAATTGATTTTTTTCCCCATGCCCTCTGAAAAATATATTACAGAAGCATTTACCAGTGTGTATCCGAACCTCCCAGAGGAAGGGTGTCAGCAGAGCTTTCTAAGCCTGTTAAGAGAAAGGGCGCTATGTGCGTTGTACTTGTATAGAAGTCTAGATAGCAAGGACAATTCTCTTCTCTTCTCTCTCCACAACTGAGTAGAAAGCGTGACTAATCCCGAACAAGATAAAGTAATAAAGAAAACTGCATATTAACCCTCCTGGGGGGGGCGGGGGTATGCAGCTAATTGAACGAGCATTACAGGACAGCCAGGAAACAAGAAGATTGGAAACATGATTATCTGCATTCTGCATTAAATACATGTATCAAATAATTTGTTTCATAAAAAAAAATTTAAAAATAAATAAATTGATAAAGTTAAAACAGAAGCATTTACACTAGTGTAAATACACTATCACTATTAAAAATATTTCAAAATATATTTATTTCAAATCTTAACAGTTTAAATATAACTTTGGGGGTTGTAAGACAATATTTTTTTTCGTTGTTTTTTTTGATAAATAAATAAATAAATAATGATTTACAAGTATTTGCTAAATATGAGATGATATAACAATCCCTTATTTACATAATTTACATAATTTTAAGTTTTATCCTTCCATCAGATCAGTATAAAGATACGGTACATAATTTTACCCTCCATACTCTGAGGATTTATCCCCCCCCCCCTATGAGTTGCAGAAAATACAGCAATTACTTCCCTATTTTGCAAATATAGTGCATGGGCTACGAAAAAATGAGTATCATTTTCAACGGAAACTCAAGTTTTCATTGGAGACCCAAAGTAAAAAATTAAAATGCACTTTTTGGTAAAAACTTATAAATTTACATCATAAACTAGCTGTGGGGCAAATTGTAGTAGGTGCTGAAGTATTCATATTACATTTAGTAATGATTTAGTACCTTTTTTACAAGAATTCTACAAAATTGAAAAGTTAAAAACTTCCAAGTTAAAAAGAAATCCCGGTCTCTCTGTGTTCCCCTCGATGAATACTCCGGTGGGAGGTTGCGTGAATATTTTTTACTCCGGTCTCCTCCGATATACCGGAGCGAGAGAAATATGCTGCTACTTTCTTTCGTGATTTGTTAGTGTTCTGCTCTCCTAGTAATCAATATAACATATTGGTGTGAGGATAAAGAATAATTGAGAACATACTTTACTTTTTATGTAAGGATTTCGAAAAAATACAATTTTTGCCCCCCCCCCCCTAAAAATGCTGCTATTCTATATTAAGTCTACTACTTCATGTTCCCTATGTAGCCCATTGTAGTCCCAATTCAAGGACTATTATATATCATAATGTATCCCTCTGTATATAAAGTTTTGTATTACTTTCTGAAGTCCTGAGTAGTGTCATGAGAGTACTCCCATTTGTTGTCCACTGTATTCCCGATTCAAGGACTATATATTATAATGTATTCCGTTTTTATTTTTGTATTACTTTCTGAAGTCCTGAGTAGTCTCCTAAAGACTTTCATGGGGTTTGCGGGAAGACATGCCAAACACTTGCATAATGCATATAGCTATAATCGTTTATCAAGTAGGGGGGGGGGAGGAGATTTTAGATAAAAGGGAAATACTAGGGT
>NW_019398361.1:27096-37612 GCF_000591075.1 Eurytemora carolleeae
AGATAGATAGATAGATAGATAGATAGATAGATAGATAGATAGATAGATAAATAGAGGGAACAAATATCCATGACTCCTGACTAGTTCTGTACTCCTGTTACGAGACTCTCTCTAATTGCTTGGTTGTATGAATCTAGTGTACTAGGGAGGAGATCAGGCCTAGGATTGGACGAGGGAGGGGACCGAATATTGGGATTGGACGTTTCCGCCCAATTGGATTTACTCGCCAGGCCTCAGATTCATTAATGGAGAAATTTAGTGAGACATACATGCCATGATTAGTTCCCCGCCATCCGCCAATCAACATGCCGTCGCCGGACCAAACCGCCAATCATGCAAAAAAAATCTAAATTAAGACAGGCAAAGATATTTCACTCAAAAGAGTTATTGTCAAAAATTCCCCCGCGTGCTACGAACATGTATATATATATATAAAATGTCGAATGTTACAACTTTTTTATTTTCTAAAATTTGAACTTTTATCAGAATTCCGCAAATCTTTATTGTACGAGAGTAGAAATATATTGAGAGGAAATAGAGTTGTTCTGTATTAAGAAGTAAGTAAGTATATCAAGGAGTATATATATATAGAGAGGAAATAGAGTTGTTCTGTATCAAGAAGTAAGTAAGTATGGAGTAGATATACATGGAGAGGAAATAGAGTTGGTCTGTATCAAGAAGTAAGTAAGTATATCAAGGAGTAGATATATATGGAGAGGAAATAGAGTTGTTCTGTATCAAGAAGTAAGTGTATCAAGGAGTAGATATATATGGAGGGGAAGTAGAGTTGGACCAAATCATTTTCAAAAATTAGAAATAGTATTGATGCTCCTTGGGTGGTGAGAGATGAATCACTCAATTTTTATTTATTATTCATTAATTAGCAAGAAATCCTATGCACTTCTTTTACATCAAAACATATGATTTACAAAAGAGAATAGATCAAAGACCCACAACAAATAATCATTCAGATATTACAAACAGTAGTCATCGATTATTTTTCGACGCATTCGTATATAGTTAATATTTCATAATATTTTTGATTTTGTTTTTTAAATAAATTTCGCTGGCGCTGGATTTTCGAACATTCCTGGAAAATATCGTCTTCATTATCAAAAATCCTCGAAACAGGAATAAATGTTTTCAAAAGTAACTCTCAGATCATGAAAAATAAAAAATATTATGAAATGTCAACTACCTTAAATATAGTCATGTTGTGTGTCTGTACCAAAAGTGTGCGCACTCGTCTGCAAAAGCAGTGCGACTGGCTTTCTCATGCCAGACCAGCGCCATTTCCCTTCCCTTTATTCTTATTCCCTGCCCACATTGAAAACATTCTTTGCATAAATAGATTTATTATATATAAGCATAAATATAACAATATTATAAACTGTACAACAGTACAAGGACATTGTCTCTATTACTGATTTAAATATTTTTTTTTAGCTTCATTCTACCTTATATACATGTGTATTTGTTATTTATTACAGTGTCAACCAAGGAGATATTGAATAGAAGGAGAGGGCGATAGGTTTTCCGTACACTTTGCTGTGACGTTTTTGAACTGCTGTAGAACTAGTTTTTGCAACAATAACAAAGGCAGCCGATCTAATGTAAACAAACATGAGTTAGTAAACTGTGAAAGTAGTATTAAATCTTGTTAAAAAAAGATTGAAAAAGTTAAGGATTTTAGTTTTATACAAAAAGGACCTTATTACAGAGACATTTTCAATCAAATTCAAGGTTACCCCCCCCCCCCCCCACCATAGATGTCTGTTTATTATTTGTGTTCTTGTTTATACAATCTTTATTATTGTTGTTACGCAAAAACAAGTTCAATTCAGTGCAGTCCAAAAACGTCACAGCAAAGTGTACGGAAACCCTATCGACCCATCCTTCTATTCATTATCTCCTTGGTGTCAACAAAACATTTACAAACAAATTACAATATATAATCAATTCTTTTGGTTTAAACAAAATAAATTTTATCAAGTACAATAGGTGTACTGGATAATACGTATACATTCAGTACAATAAGTGTACTGGAGAACACGTATATACATTCAGTACAATATTTGATCTGACATTTTTCTTCTGAAGGCTAACAAGAGTGAGCAGGATTACAGTGAATAATTTTAATGAGCAATGTTTAACTATAAAATATTTTTCTACGTGCTAACTACGGGATTTCTACTAAATATTTCATAACATTTACAATTTGTTGGAGGGGTTATTTTCAGCTGACAATAGGTGTTTATTTTCAATAGTAATCTGATGGAACAAATATAAAAAAATTCAACTCATCCATCACAGACCCCTGACCCTTCAGTAAAAGTAAATTCAACCTAAAGTCTGACCGTGTCAATCTTGTTGCACCGGCCAGTCCATATTGAGTGTCTGCTTTATTTACCCTATGTCCAGGCGATACAGTACAAACTGGGACCGGAAAGGTTGACCCGGCTCGGAATTTCAAATTTACTACGGCTGCCCGTGCCATATTTATTGTTATATTTATCTAAAAGATTCGATAAAATGCTCGTAGTTTTCATCAAAAATGTGTTTTATAATATAGAACGTTAGTTAATAAAACATTATATCAATGAAAACTTGAGATTGAGTATATAAGAATTAAATCGACAATCTGTTTAAATTTTGCTGTTCAAAATATAAGAAAAAGTTCGCAGAAATACTTTTTAAAACAAATTTTTAAGGCATTATATTACAATTATTACGATATATGTAATTTTCATCAATAAACTGTTCATAAATGAATTGTAGTAAATTATTGAATGTGTTTATATGTTTTGATTAACAATTTAATTAAGTTTATTTGTAATATGCATATTACAATTGACAGCTAAGGAATGGAATTAAGCATGCACATTCAGGGGCGGATACAGGATTTAAGTGAGGGGGGTGCTAGATTTATTTCGGAACAAAGCTTCCAGATTTAGGAACAAAATTTTTTTAAGATAGATATTTTTCCTGTATTGCACTAGGTTTTCTTTCTTTTAAGTGCTATTATTAAGAAGCTATTCTGAATCTCCGTCAGGGGGGGTGCGAAGGTCCTGCCGCCGCCCCTGTATCTACCCCTGTGCAAATTGCGCAAGAAATAGAAACAAGAAAAAGCTGGAGAAATTGTGCGTTTTTTTCCTTTCATCATTGCTGTCTCTTGTTTAAATAAATTTTAACTTAAAAAAAAAAAAAATTACATACGGATTTCATAAAACTATATCTACAACTAGGGTTGTTATTCGTTTTTAAAACCAATTGAGAAAACGATCGTTTCATTTTTAAAAAACACGATGGGTTACAAGGAACGAACCACTCGATTGTTTTTAACTTTTAAAAACGAAAAACTACAATTCATGTAAACTCATTTTTGAAAACATTTTCGCTAATTTTTTTATGACAATTTTTATTCAGGAAGATAAGTTTATGAATGTTGTCTTAAATGTTTTTCCTTTATCGAGAGAAATGTTTTCTGACCTAAGGTATTCTGATCTAAAGGTTTATTTTAACTAAACAAGGTCGAATTAACGATCGTTTTCAAAACCGATCGTTTCGTTTTTTGTTTTTTCTTTCTTGTTTTTAAAACGAAACGATCGCTTGTTAAAAAAGTGAAAACGATCCATCCCTATCTACAACCTTACCAGTCGTAACTGAATTTATATTTGAATAATATCAATAGGAAAACTTTGAAATCTACAATTTGAGGCAAAATCACACAAAATAGAGAATATATGCTGTAAAGACATTATACAATGAATCCCAGATATATGAATACATATCAGAAATTTTGTATAATGTCGTATTATCAACATATTTAAGAGCAAATCAGGAGCAAATGTCGCGGAAAAACTAGTTTACTGTATTTATTTCTGTCCTTCATTCAAGGCCATTAATTTATCTTGAATTAAAAAAACAAGCAGTTTCTTAAGAATGATCAAAAAACTTATGACTCTACAATGATATTTTATGATATATTTTCATAAATTGTATTCAACCCTTTGAACTTTCTTTTTGAGCAGACCAATGATGAAGCATAACAGCCGTCCTAAATTTTTAAATAAATCCCAAGACGACATTTCATACGCTCTTGCTATGTATTCATATATGATACCGTACATACACAAATAAAGACAATAGTTTAACATATATTTAAGCTATTATTATTATATGCGACGGAACATTCTGGAATCTGCCAGGGTTTAAAACTTCTTGTTTTCTTAAAGTAAAAAATGCGCGGAAAGTATTTAGTAAAATTTATGAATTTTACGAAATACTGGTTTTGCCTGGATAAATATTGTCACTCATGTGTTTTGGAACAAATAAGAATTTTTGAATCCCAGGGCCGGATTTTCAAATCAAAAATGAAAGTGCTGAATACCTATTCTTCTAAATTTAATAAAGAATTCACTCTTAGTTAATTTCTTAGAGGGGTGTATTGGGAGTTGGGATATCAATAGGAAAGCTGCAAAATAAAAAGAGAAATGTAATAAAATTCAAAATTTCAGACGTCATTTTCTTTTTTGATGATTTCCGGAAAATCACGGCACACTTCTGCTAGTGTACACTCCCATAAATTTCACTAGAGGCGGATCATTCATTTGGTGTACTATCCCGTTTTGTCTTACATAGTCTGTATGTGTACTGTACAGTGTTCCGCAGCTTTCCCTAGCTGCTTAAAATTCGGCCTGGTACTTGAAATGAACTGGATTTTGCACTTCAGTTTACATTAGTGCGATTTTAAAACCTATTAGAAGAGAGATTCTTTGTTCAAAATTTCAATTCTAACAGATTTAGAAATTTCTTGATGGGCGGCCTCCAGCCTGGGGTCATCTGGTGAACCTGAATATTCCAGGTATGAATTCCTCATTGGATTGAACGGCGAGGATCTGACAAGGTTTCTAGAATCCGTAGGCTTACAGAACATTACACCTGTCTTGTTATAGGCATTATCTTCATCTGACGTTTGGCATTGATTGGGACAATGGTTTGGGAAGGATATTTGGATTTTATGGATTTTACAGGATATCACAATTCTTGTGTTAAGCGGCCAGGTGGCACTATCAGCTGATTCTAGTCTACTGGGGATATCTCTTGGTTGGGATGCTTCAGTGTGTACTGCATATAAGCATGTCTGGTTATCTGTCCAATGTACTGAAGACAAGATGCGGACAAGGTGCTGACAAGATACGGATAAGATGCGGACAAGGTGCAGACAAGATGCGGACAAGATGCGGAAAAGATGCAGACAAGATGCGGACAAAATGCAGACAAGATACGGATAAGATGCGGACAAGGTGCAGACAAGATGCGGACAAGATGCGGACAAGATGCGGAAAAGATGCAGACAAGATGCGGACAAAATGCAGACAAGATATGGATAAGATGCGGGCAAGGTGCAGACAAGATGCGGGCAAGGTGCAGGCAAGATGTGGACAAAATGCGGACAAGATTAGAAGATTGGCTCTCCTATAAAAGGTAGAATTACAAAAGGTAGAATGATCAAAAGGTAGGACATAACCAAGGTAGGATATAAAAAAGGTAGAACATTCACAAAGTAGAACATCCACAAGGTAAAACATACACAAGGTAGAATACACACAAGGTAGAGCATACAAAAGGTGAAACAAACAAAAGGTAGAAATAAAAAGATAGAATTTTCCAACTTTAAAGGATACAAACATTTGAACTATGTTTTGGTTTAGTTAGAACTATTATTATGTTCATTTTAAAATAAAAATATTACAATTTTGTTTAGCAAATGAACATAAAATGTATTATTTCAGGTTTATGTTAGGACAGGCTAGGGGGCCGAACGCTGGAACTAGCAGTTCAAATAAGCAAGAAAACATTATTTTTTTTTACTTTTTGTAATTCTTACCTTTGGTATATACCAAACATATATTCTACCTTTTAACGGTCTACCTTTTAACGGTCTACCTTTTGTAAGAGAGCCAGAAGATTTGCGTCTACCGCCACTTCTTGTAAATTTTATTTTTAAATGCTTAATAAAATATCAAATTTTTAATAAAGGCAAACCACTTGGAGACATTGTTTAAGAAGAACAAAGACAACATTTATTCCACAACTTTCTTGTTCTCTGTATATCTTGATAGTGAAAAATGTTACCATTGCTAGAGTTTGATAGTTCTAGGTTACAACTCTTTTCTTCTGTGTTCTCTTGTGGTTTCCCAACCAAGGAACAGCAAAACTTTTCCTCCCTCTGATAAAATTAAGATAAAATATTGCATACGTAAAAAATAAATTAATTTGAAATTTGCCCGTTAAAACGCCCAATAAGTGACCGAGAACATAAAAAATGCGTTTTTTTGGCTCGGGTCTTTTTTTGTATAAAGACCTGGAACACGTCATTTTTCCTAATGATATCAGTTAACAAACTACCACCGGATTATAGTACTAAATAAAATATTAGATTGAAAAAGTTTAAAATTCACTTATTTTGGATTAGTGATTAGTGAGGTAAACAAATTATGATTTGGGGATTAATTGTTCAAAAGTTCTTTAATGTAATGAAAAGATTTGCTAAACTAATATTGAATTCTTGATCCATGTTCAACCATTTATTTAATTCTCTAAAACATGTCCAGAATTAGCTAGAGCATTAAACCAAGATTATATTTTGCAAAGCCTTAAATCCTATTATGACAGCACTAAAGGAAGTGTGGCAGAGGCGTATTAAGGGGGGGGCTATGAGGGCTAAGCCCCCCCCCCTGTACCAATGAAATCTATGGATTTCAGCGGGTTTTCAGGCCCCAGCGGGTGCTGAGCCCTCCCCTGGAAAGAAAAAAAATTTAAGCCCCCCCCCTGGACAATTTACTGAATACGCCCCTAGAGTGTGGATTTAATTTTAAATGATACTTTATTTTAAGAGCGGCATGTTCGATTTTAACGGTACCATTTAAACCTTTCTCTTTTATAGGGGACAAATTGGGATCGAAAATACTTCGAAAACAAAAAATCTTTCTATTAAAATTTAAATTCAATTGATCAAACTTTTTGTCCTACCTTGATTTCGTTTGTTATTCCATTCCACAAACAGACCAACATGTAGTGAACAAGTTCAAAAACCTTAAAGTTCAGAAGTTTAAAATAAAAAATTCTGCAAAATGAAAGGATTAAAACTAATTTCTTTTTATATAAAATATTTCCCTCAGACTTTAGTCTTGTGATTATTAAAGGGACTGTAAGCGTAAATCCAAGTGACCCCCTTTAATCAGTAATTTAATGCCTGATTCACAACTGTAGCTTTAAAAGCTTTGTCTGATCAAGTAGGAATTAGATGTCAAATGTTTATAATTTAAAAAAACTAATTATTTTCAATTGTGGGTTATCTACAGCAGTACATTTCTTTTGCATGAATCCATAAAGCAATTATTTAAAACACGTTTAATCCTAGAGAAACGGCAACATGTTCCACATTACTGATCAGCTAAGATTTCAAGGACATCGTTGTGAATCGACCATTGCTATCTTTGCATTGAGGGTTACCTGAAATTCCGCTCACAGTCCCTTTAAAGGTCTAATAATAGATAACATAAAGCTGCCTACCGTGACCATACTAAATCCCATACAAAGTCCCAGAATTCCCCCGGAGTTTGCCACAAACCAGATCACAGGAATCTTCTGGTCTCTTCTGAAAGTTAAATAAAAAATATAAATTTTTTTTCAATTAATAAAGTTGTTTGTTGTATTATGTAATATGTAAAAAGAACGTAATTAAAGATTAGTCAGTTTAAATCTAATTTTAAAAAGAACATACAGGGTGTCCCATGAAACATGACATTAGGAAGACGATTTGAAAGTCGTCTTTGGTATTTGAATTTATTTGTGACATTTAGTCTTGTGTCTACTTTAACGTGCATGATTCTTGAAACAATTATCACATAATTCTCCTAGCCCTGGCTTTTCCAAAAAGTGGTCTGCGTTTTTTGTGCTTTCAATATTACCGGAGATATAAAGAGTTTGGTTCAGATTTCAATTTTGTTAAATAAAAGCAAAATTGTCGAAATCTGAACGAAATTCTTCATATCTCGGCCAATATTGAAAGCACAAAAAAGGCAGACCACATTTTGGAAATGGCAGGACAAGGGAAATTTTGTGATTATTATCTCTAGAAATTTTCTTCTAAAATTAGATTGACAAATAAACGCAGCAAATTATATAAAAAATTAAGACGACATTCAAGTCTTCCTGCACACTGTCATGTTTCGTGGGACACCCTGTAATTAAAGATTAGTCAGTTTAAATCTAATTTTCTTTCTGATAATCCTTCGAAAGTAAATATGAAATATTAAATTCTAAAAATATTAAATTCATAAATAATCCCTTTCAAGGGATAGACAGGCTATGTAACCTATTTAAGCTGAAAGTGCAGTATTGTTGGAAAAAAAACTTTAGGAATCATTTGATATCAATGCTTTGTACAACCTTTAAATAAGAGCGTAAAATCGTATGTAATATTTCACCTGTTGTTTCAGTCAGCAGAAGAAAAGTTTTTTTTACAATTCTTATATAATAACATATTGAAATAATATGTAACAAATACTTCTCTATA
Organism: Eurytemora carolleeae; assembly: GCF_000591075.1. Taxonomy (NCBI): domain Eukaryota; kingdom Metazoa; phylum Arthropoda; class Copepoda; order Calanoida; family Temoridae; genus Eurytemora; species Eurytemora carolleeae. The sequence continues at coordinate 35,681 of NW_019398361.1, forward strand.
AACTAAATTGCATGTATACAAGCAGCTGTTGAGAAAATAATAAACTTCTATCATTGGAAATAGGATATTAAAATTCATTTTAAAATCTCTGCAAATTCTTTCAGATAGGGAACCTTGTTGGAGGTTTACTTTATTTTAATTGTGAAGACGACATTTTGAAGAAATCTGCGAATGAAATTATCAATTCTACGGTTCTACTATGACTTTCATCGATGATTTCTTTTAAGAAATATGTTCCTAAATAGCAAAATAGTTTGTAAACTAAATTTTTTACATATTTTTTCCGAGTTATTTCTTCTGCTGGCTGAAACAACTGGTGAAATATTAAAACTTTCTTTACGGTCTTATTTAAAAATTGTACACCCTAAAAATGTCTTATTGGTATCAAATGAACCCTAAAGTTTTTCTCTACAAGACTACAATACTGCACTTTCAGCTCGAATATATTATATAGCCGCCGGTCTCTCCCTTTAAAACAAATTTGCAAATCAACTTTTTTCTTTTCTATCAATCTGAAGAAAATGCAAACAAAACTCACAAAATCTTTGAGAACATTATGTGAGAATGTTCTTCCTTTATTTTTTATTTAAAAGCATACTTTCGCATTTACGTGTACAAAGGGGGAAGTGTTTTTGTATCTGCTATTTTTCACGACCTAAATTGGACCTATTTTCTTTAGCTTTTTGTGCACCTATTTGGTCTTTCCAGACCAGAGAAAATACCATTGTTGACCGTAGATTGGCTAACTGAAGACCATAGAAAAAAGACAAAAATCACACAACCTCTAATTTTTTTAAATAAAGGTTGGAGAGGAAATCTTTTGAAACATACTTCAACAAAAACAATTTTTAAAATATTTATTTAGAAAGCCAGAGGAGTTCTCATAATAACAACAATTTTAGATGTATCACAAATCTGGAAGAAAATAAAAAGACCTGCTGAACTACACGAAAACATTAGTCAATATAATAAAATATTTAGTTAAAAACTTAAAGATACATAAATTGACAAAATGTTTCTAAAATATTCGCAAATTGTGTTTTTATGTCTCCTTACTTGATCTTTGTAACCACGGGCTTCTTTATGTACACGTTGACAAGGGCCAGGTTGTTCTTGGAGTACTGGTAGAGCAGATCGACAAGTTCTTTACCTAGAAAATAAACATTAAACATCATGTTTACAACAGTAGTATAGAAACCAATGACTTAACAGCTGTTTTTCTCATAATTATCAAGAGAAAACAGTAAACTAAATCAAATAAAATCGAAAAAATTATTCATTTCAGTTGAAAAACAATATTTCTGAATTTAATTTTTACAAATAACAGTTTATATTAAATAATATTTTCCGCAGCAGGCGGACTCAATAGCCAAGAGCTGTTTTAGTTCACCCCCATGTTAAAAGTTTTTATTTTTATTTTCCTTTACTCCCGCTCCTCCTGGCCTTTTTATATGCCCCTGTNTGATCTCTTATTTACTAAATGAGTTAGTAAAGTTAAATTATGCCTGCAGGAATGTAGTTTTAAAGTGAATTTAAAAATGTCCTTAAAATGCAAATTCAATTTTCTGTGTTTAACTAGTCTGGTTTAATCTCAGTATAATATACCTGTCTGGTTTGCTATCAATTTAACTACCTGGTTTGCTTTCTATTTAACTGTCTGGTTTGCTATCTATTTAATTGTCTGGTATGTTCTCTTTATACCCGTCTGGTTTGCTCTCTATTTACTTGTCTGGTTTGCTCTCTATATACCTGTCTGGTATGCTATCTTTATACCTGTTTGGTTTGCTCTACATACCTGTCTGGTTTGCTATCTATATACCTGTCTGGTTTGCTTTCTATATACCTGTCTGGTTTGCTCTCTGTATAGTATACCTGTCTGGTTTGCTCTCTGTATACCTGTGTGGTTTGCTATCTGCATACCTGTCTTGTTTG
>NW_019398362.1:0-14626 GCF_000591075.1 Eurytemora carolleeae
TTGTGGTGTCATATCAATTGAACTTAACATCAATTGAACAAACATAAGTTTTGGATTAATGATTAATGTTTATTAAGACTATTGTTCAAAATGACAATAGTCCTAAAATATGTTTTTAATAAGTTCATATTACCATAATTAAATTTATATTTGTTTAAATGCTCGAATAGCCAGTTTGTGGACAGCTGACTTTATTTCAATAGGATATTGGTCCAATCGGTATAGCGTATTTGAAATCATTATCAAAAGTAACTTTTATACAGTAGGGGTATCCAAAAAGAGAGGATTAAGAAGAATGTCAAAAGTGCGTCCATTAATAAGTGCATCAGATTAAACATTTATTCTGATATCTTATTCTGAGTATCCAATGGACACACTTTTCATTCATTTTCTTCTTAAACCATCCTTTTGAATATCGGAATCTTGGATTACGAGAATTACGACGAATGAGGTTGCATTAAAGTTTGTAAAATGGATTGACCAATGAGAGACTTGATTATTAATTCTAACCAATGATGATCGAGTTCTGTAAATTTTTTCTCATTCAAATTTCTGTGTTCAATTGTTTGACAGCCATATTGAAAAAATGTTATTTATAGTTAAACGAGGAAAATGTTATTTATTTAATTAAATTGGAGTTCGAGGGTCTTAAAAAATAAATCTATGAGAAAGTAAAAACCTCCTTTTCTTTAAATAATCTAGTATATCGAACATCCCTATTTTACATTTTGATCAGTTTCAAACTATCTGCTCCCCCCTTCCTTACTCATGATAATCAACATCAAAGAACAGTTGAAAGCTAAGTTTTACTCTAAGTGGCTTAGATACCCGGCATTTGCTAGCTTAACCTAGTCACAGCACTTTTGTCAGAATTATAATCTTAAACCTGTCGAATTATGTTAGCTGAAATATATAGTATCTGAAGGTCTGTTCTGTCCTGAACATTAGGCCCAGTAATTGTCTTAGTAATGTCCTAGGGAACAACAACCTAATTAACCTTTGGTATAAGCTATGGTTTTGTTAAAAATTGTTGAAATTGCATGTACAAAATTGAGATGGGGGGGAAGTAAAAATAATTGTATTCTAGGACAGACATACACAATAGGACTGACTCCATATTTTTACTGAAGGGGGTGGGCTAGAAAATTTATCTTTGTATAAGAAATTTTAATTTAAGTTATTATGCGTGACAGACGTCTCCGTTCACAAAGATTGGGGATGTTGCAGCAGTGACGCCAAGCAGCTGTAGTGGACAGAATTAGGCAGTCAAACTGAGGTAGGAAATTCGTTTGGTTGTTTGACCTACTGGATTCTGCTTTAAAACTGCGGGTTCAGCAAGGCTTCCGTTCGCAAGATTGCTAGACTTCTAGACGGTTCACTTTGAAGGGTAAACCGTCTTGGAAGTCCTGTATAACCTGCGGACATGGTTCCCATCAAATGGTCTTGCAAGTGGAGGTCTATCTCAGAAAGCCTCTCGGGTAATTACTTTAGTAGAAGCATTAGTGACAGTTAATCATGAGGGGATCAGATGAAATGAGGGAAACTTCGCTCAGGAAGGATGTCAGATGCTCTTAGAAAAGGCACCCCAGGGCCAGAAGCCGGACGCTTAAACTGCAGGAATACAAACATGTGTATATTTTCCTTTAAAATCATCACCCACCTTCTAGAGAATACTTTTTCCCCATAATCTTTAATTATTTATGGAATAACATGTATGTATTTCTAGGTGCTTGACAGTAAAGTCCCTGTTCCCAGGAATGTCCTTAAAACGGGAACAAACCAGATCACACGCCCTTAAATATGAAATATGAAAAAAAAATAAAAATTAAACTGTTAAAATAATCAAAATAATAACTAATTGTGTACTTAGTTCATAATATCTGTGTATGCAAACTCCTTCTGATATATCATGTGGTAAAATTAGGGCTGTTAATCGTTTCTCCCAAACAATCAAAAAATGTTTAATTTTTAGGTTTTTCTCAAAACGATCGTTTTCTGTTAGGAAAACAATAATTTTTGAAAACTTCTCACTCAATTTGAACTTTCAGAAAAGAACAACTAACAATTTTGTAAAAAAAATGATATTTTAAAAAGAAAAAGGTAATTTCAGAAAGAAAAAAATTTCACTAATAAATATGAGTTAACAACAACCCTTCCTTAACTATCATTAAAGACGACCCTTGGTTCATGATCTATGACGACAACCCATTGGTAATGAAGATCGTTCATGTCCATTAACCGTTTCCCATCTTTATTATGACCGTGCATTTTATGCATGATAAGAATCCTTGTTTAACAATTAATTATATTGACATCAATCATATCATAATTATTAATCATTACCTTATTCAGTAACTAATAGCTGGCGGGCTTTGACAAACACCAGCAAGACAGGCAAGGTAGGAGCAGTATGGCAGACTGAATCTGTTGTGAAGAAACCCTTAGTACTCAGACAGGAGATCAAAGAACTTCTCCGGGGGTAGAAAGAAGAGCTGTGTAGAGGTCTAAGCTGCTGTTGGATGAGCTAGATGAAACAGCAAGTATAGATTCCAGGGTTGCGGAGTCAAGGAGGAGGGAACATGCCATATCAACCAGGAGATGGTTGAGGATTAAGAAATATGAACCCAGGTTTGGCATAGAAATGTTGGCCAATAAAAAAGAAGAGCAGGGACTTGGTAGAAACCATCTTAGAGGCGACAAGAGGAGTTATCTCTGTCAAAGTATCACATCTGGGTCTCCAAAATGTAGCAACAGGACCAAAATTGAACAACTGAGATTGTTTCATTATTATTGACTGTATAGATTATCTATCCTTCTTATATACCTATTGTACTAGAAAGGAAGGAATGGTAGATTGGTTACATTTATAGACTTCCCAGTATAGCACATGTAGCAAAAAGTGTTGAAAGCGGTTAAAGGGGTTGTTCAGTGTATACATAATTACAAGTAACATTTCATTCAAAAATGCCAGATTTCTAACAGTATATCATTGAAATATTTATCTGATCAATAATGTGGAAGAAGTGGAAGTGTTGCATGTAATCAATTCCTGCTGATAAAATGCACATGTTAAGAGAAAAGAACAATTAATTCATTATATGAGTCTGTTTTTATTGGCGGGACATTTCCTTGGTGAGGATTTTCCATAGCACCCATTCTATATGCACTGTGAAGTTATTCAACAATGCTTGCAAACAATATACATTTTTAAGCTGTAATATTGCGAGGAAGAAAAGTTCTAAGCAACCTACAGTAGCTTTCTTAGGATATAAATAATTTTTCATGCGAAAATAAAAGTATAAAATAAGGAAAAATATTTCTGATTTAATTTGCAAATTAATTCTGTTCTCAATTTGCAAATAAAATGATGAAATGTCCCACAAATATAAATATTCAATTTGAATAGATTCAATCCAAAATGAAGGATACAAAAACATTTAAAATTTTGAAATTGGATTAAATCCAGCAGAAACAGTTTATTGTTTCCTTATTTAAGCATTATTATCTAATTTTTAAAAGTTTTCAAATTTTTTTTGTAAATTTGATCTGAGAAAAATAGTGATCAATTAACTAGACTAGAAACTGATAATCAATGAACTTAATTAAAAGATTGATTATCAATGAACTAGACTAGAAGATTGATGCACAATGATCTATACTAGAGAAACTATGATCCATGAACTGGAATATAACATTGATATTCAATAAAAAAGTCTGGAAAATTGATCAATGATCAATAAATTGGACTATAAGACTGATGATTAGTGAACTGGACTATAAACTGATGGTCAATGAACTAGACTTGCAGACTGATGATCAATGAACTAGACTAGAGGACTAATGATCAATGACCTAGACTAGAAGATTGATGACCAATGAACTGGACTATAAGACTGAAGATCAATGAACTAGACTAGAAGATTGATGATCAATGAACTGAACTATAAGGCTAATGATCAAAAAAACTTGACTTGAATATTGATGACCATTGAACTGGACTATAATACTAGTGGTTAATAAACTAGACTAGAAGATTGATGATCAATGAGCTACACTAGAAGCTTAATGATCAATGAACTGAACTGTAAGCCTGATGATCCTTAAACTAACTAGACTCAAAGATTGATGATCAATGTACTGGCTTGGAAAACTGATAAACAATGAACTGGAATAAAGAACATAAAAATTGTTCTCAAATATTTTCCAAGAGATAACTCCCAACCAATACTTTCAATTTATTCCTGTATCAAGAGAGGAGAAAACATTCCTTACCAAGTTTACAAACTTTTCAAAACTTTCAGCTTATTCTTTCAGCTTTAGTATTTATCTCAGGTTTAAGTTGGTGGAGAGGGGAATCTATACATATGTTTTGTTTTAGTGGTTTTTAATTCTTTTTGTGTTTATAGATAACAAGTTTGTTTTCTTAGTTTACCCCTTTTTATGTTAGTTGATATTGTGTTCTGTATTTGAGTCTTTGTTTTTGTTATGTTTCAGGTAAATATGTGTGTACATATTTTGTTTGAACAATAAACTATTTGTTTTGGTTTTGGTGTTTTTTCTGTATAGTGAACTTGGTTTGGTTTGGTTATTAAGTTTGCATGAATAGTGAACATATTTCATTTGGTTAGATGTGTGTCGTCTGTCTGATAATTTTTCATATTTGGATTGGTGTGAAATTGTGTTGTTTGTCTGTATGGTAAACATATTTGGTTTGGTGTGAATGTGTGTTGTTTATCAGTATGCTGAACACATTTGGTTTGGTCTGAATGTGTGTTGTTTGTCTGTATGCTGAACACATTTGGTGTGAATTTTTTGCAGTTTGTCTGCATGGTGAACACATTTGGTTTGATGTGAATGTGAGTTGTTGGTCTGTAAGATAATTATATTTGGTTTGGTGTGAATGTGAGTTGTTTGTCTGTAAGATAAACATATTTGGTTTGGTGTGAATGTGTGTAGTTTGTCTGTAAGATAAAAATATTTGGTTTGGTGTGAATGTGTGTAGTTTGTCTGTAAGATAAAAATATTTGGTTTGGTTTAAATGTGTGTAGTTTGTCTTTACAGTGAACACATTTTGTTTGGTTTAAATTCGCATAGTTTGTCTTTACAGTGAACATATTTGGTTTGGTTTAAATGCGCGTAGTTAGTCTTTACAGTGAAACCATTTGGTTTGGTTTAAATGTGCGTAGTTCTCTTTACAGTGAAACCGTTAAGTTTGGTTTAAATGTGCGTAGTTTGTCTTTACAGTGAAACCATTTGGTTTGGTTTAAATGTGCGTAGTTTGTCTTTACAGTGAAACCATTTGGTTTGGTTTAAATGTGCGTAGTTTGGTTGTACAGTGAAACTATTTGGTTTGGTTTTAAGAAGGTGTCTCAAGGGACCAATATCAGCGGATGTATTCAACCCAACTCACAATATATAAACATTATATAATCAAACTAACCTCAAATACACTCTCAAATATTAAACTCTTGCAGAAGTTTGGTCATTAACAGAACAAACCGTGTTTGAGCAGAGTCTTCAATTCTTTAAATAATGCCTATGCACTGCGTCTAAACCTGTCCTTGATTAAATATTACACAGTTTGCATTATTTTAGTACAGAACATCATAGACTTACATAACTTGTAAGGGGTTGCGTTGAATGTCTAGAACAACACTTTGAGTAATGCTTTATTGTTTAGTGACTGATCGTTCAAGAAATTCCAAGATAAATAAAAAAATCAGAAATCATAAGGATTTCCAGAGGCGCAACTAGGACTTTTGCTAGGGGGGGGGCAACATATTATTTTGTTAGGACCTCCCAGGCTTGCTAGGCAGACCAAGCCTCGGCTATGCAGAAATGAGCATGCACAATAAATTAAAATGTGCCTGTGTAATACAGGTGGGTTATTAAAACTTGTTTAAAGCTTTTTTTCAAATCTTTTGACATAGTGGCATGAGAGGTTTCACAATGACAAGAAGTATCCATCAATTATCATAAATAGTTTCTAAGTATGAATTATGAAGTGGAATATAAAACTTTAAACATTCTTTAAATGAAAAGATAAATGTTTAGAGAAAAAATTTGAATTGAATTGAATTTCATCTTTGTACCAAAAATATGTTTCTTTATACTTTTAAATTATCTTTTCTGAGGATTGCTTTCTGAATCTATATTTTTCTATCTCAGTGAAAGAGACTCAAAGTTTACTTACAAGGTTTATTGTTACTTCATACTTCATGTACATCCAGTTATACACTGTTGCAAAATTGCAAAATAAAAGTTTATATAGACAATGCCAATATTCGCAGATAAGGCATGTTTAGCTAGGCCTGAATACAGACTGAAAAGAGCTTGGTTCATATTAACAAAGAACAAGAATAAGGCTGAAATATTTGATAATAATTAAAACATATTTTTACCATTCTAAGAACAAAATTAAAATTAAACCATTTTTTTGTGCAATTATTATTAAAAATTGGCACAAAGTCCCCCCCTTTCTTTTATAATGCTGTAAAAAATAACCCCAAAAATTTGTATTGTTTTTGTATCACACCGTCACTGTATTGTAAACAAAGATCCCACACAGATTTACTTGTGAATCCCCTTCAGTTTTAAACCATCTAATCCCGAATGCTGTTCTCAAACAAGATCTTAACAGATTTATATTCTTGTTTTCCTCTAACCCATCTCCAGCATCCTATTCCAACATCCATGTCATATGCTCACTTGCTGTTTTTATCTTTTAATGTTATAACGTAGGTAGTCTTTTTTATGACTTCACAGATTTAGATGACAATTATCTGATCCATTGTTGTAGTCTCCAGTTTAATAGTCTGGTTCCATTCTGTCCATCTCCTCCTTAATAAAGACTTTTTCCAGTATTGTGGTCGTCTTTAATCTCCACACTCTTCATCTCCACCTCAATAAAGTTTTTATCAGCAAAGTAATAATGCAATTTTTTCATCTCCACCTCAATGAAAATATTGGAAATGCTAAGAAGTTTGAAAGGAAACACAGAAAAACTGTTTTATAGTTTTTAATATTTTTTGTTCATAAGAAAAACTTTTGTTCTTTGTTTGTTTAGACACTCATGAAAAAAATGCCTGAATCCCAAAGAAAACCACAAACTGAATAGAATAAATGTTCCCAACCTGTGTACACTGTACGGTCCTTAACAAATTCAATATTTTAATTCTTATATCATACAAAAACTGTTCTTAAAATATGCTTGGATAAAATTTATGCTTAAAATATGCTTTTTTGAAGTATTCAGAGAAAATTTTTAATAAAATATTGATTTATTAAATAGTCTTTTTAAAATATACCAAGAAAAAGTTTTAATATTAAGGACTTTTTTAAATAGACTTTTTTTTTGTGAAAATTCAGGCCTACGAGAAATAAGGTTACAATGATTTAGAAAAGTAGTTGACATAACTTTAGTTCTAGACGTCAGGAGAATTTTATCTGTTTTGGAGGAGGTCCAGATGTGATAGGTTGATACAGTTGATAGTTGACATAAAGAGAATTCCAACAGTTGAAGTGTAGCGTGGATGATGATTAGTTCTCGACAGGGTTATACCTCATTCAGGATTGTCAAGACATGTCCCCCATTCCAATAGCAACAATTAAACTAATGTAAGAAAATAAACCTTGTAAGAATTCAGGAATGTATAAAATACTGGTTACATTTCTTACATACTAAACTTATATACTAAGTACACGAGTGAAATATTTATACAAACGTGTTTTTTGTTATATACTACTTTATTGTCAAAAGAATACTCATACTTGAATGTTGTTGTATTTCGGATTGTTCTTTATATGAGTGAACAGTCCCTTGAATTCAACAGGATGCCAGAGAGTCAGTACATCCCGGACCGTAGCAGAGTAGACACAAGTCTCCCTGCACATTACCGTCCTGGGACTTGTGCTATATACAGCGCACAGACAGCATACAGAGGGATCCTTTCTGGACGAGATCTACATAGAAGAAGATGAACCAGGTTCCTGCTATTGTACGGAACCCTGCCTACGTTGAGGAACCAGAACCAGATGAAGATGAGGAAGTTGATCCAGCAGACCTTGCTCCCCTCATAAGTGGGAATACTCCAATCATCACTATTCCTGCCTTGGAGGATGAAGAAGCAGCTGGAGAGATTGTAGCAGATGGAGCTGAAGGAGTAATCCAAGGTCTAGACACATCATCCAGACTGAACAAACACCAGCTCGAATATATTTAGAAGACGACATTATTTAAGTTCGTTGAAGCCAAGAGGATAAATATTGGTACAATTAAGATACATTAACATTAGAACCCCTTGCAATAAATAATTGTGTCCCTTTATAACGTAAATGTTTACAAAATTCTATTTTGTTTACTATTACAATCAGTATAGTTGTACTATGTACATTTAACATGCAATTAGTTTCTTGTTATTCTGTGTGATTATATAAATATATATATATATAAATATGTGATCACACCAAACAATCCTATGGTTCAGTTTTATATAGTGAACTTTTACATTGCTCAATTAAAAGATTGTTCCTGAAAACTGTTTAGATAAGGCATAGAGAGGGAGGGACAGCATGGTACCACTGAGCCACTGCTAGATGAACTGAATTTTAATATTAGATATTTCAGATATGTACTAAAACAAGATGAATCATGAATGCATATGTGGGAGACAGTGTGCTTCAAATAGTGAGCTGGATCGCCATATCAGCTGTGTACATCAGGCAATTTTTTTCTTAACAAGAATCAAATTGAAATAAATAAAAATTATAAAGAAGTTTTTTTGATATAACATTTTTGTTAATTATTTAGGTAAAGGCAGATATAAAGAGAGTTCCTTGTGATGTCTGTGAGAAAACATTTAAGAATAAATACTCTCTAAACACACACAAAAGTGTCATTCATACAAGTGATCAAATTCTAAAGTGCAGTCTTTGTGACAATACTTACAGACGAAAAAAAAACCTCGACTATCACTTTAAAAAGGTTCACAAAGCAACCGAGGTCCATACAAGGTTTGGACCACATACAGCTTCTTTTACAGAAGAACATAAATCAGCTAAAAGGCAAGATGTTAATCACAAACTGAAGAGTTTAGAGTGCCTCGTATGTAATATCAAGTTTGCACATAGATCAGGTGATTAACTTATAACTGAAATTTAAAAACTGGATTATATCATTTTCTTGTTCAGGTCTTCGCCAGCACAATATTCGAAAACATAATGCATCGGAGCAAGTTTTTAACTGCAATGTGTGCGCAAGAGTCTTTAAAATAAAAAGTGATTTTATACAACATGGAAAAACATGCAAACCACCCTCATTACAACCCCTTTCTGAACAAGATGTTGTAGACATGATCAAAAAAACCAGTTCAAGCGATAGGCAAGTTCTTTCGATGATATCTGATTTGAAGAAAAAATATGGAAACGATATTGTTACTCCAAATATCCAGACCTTGCTAAGGGACAAGAAATCACTACTGGATGACTTTTTTAAAGTCAAGTCTGAAGTGTTTTTTGACAAATGTGGAAAGGAGAAAAGGGCAAATGTTGTATACTGCAAGAATACAAATGATTTCATAAAATTTGTCTGTGATTTTCGTGGTTTAAACCCTGAGGATGTTGACCACCTAGTTGGATTAGATGAGGGAAAAGGAAGATTCATAATCACCTACTCCTGCATACCAAGACTGGAAACTACCAACATCAACAACAACAACTTTGAAAGCTCTGGGGCTAAGCAAAGTTAAATTCTTTGCTGTGCTGAGCAAATCCCAGAGTTGTATGTAAATGCTAAGATTATGTATGATCTAATTCATTTAAGAGAGGTTAGCGCAAAGTTTGTTTGTGATCTCAAACTAACCAATATCTTACTTGGACTATCAAGTCACGCGTCTAAACACCCCTGTCCTTATGGAACTTGCTATAAGGGACCAGATGGAATCTGGGTAAGTGGTGAGCAAAGAACTTTTGCTAGTATATCAAATCATAGTGAGAATTGGAGAGAACAGACTGGGGGAGACCGGAAGAAATTAAAGAACTTCTTTAATTGTGAATTTGAACCATTAATGGTACATCTAGGAGATGAACCTGTTCTTGTTCACTTGCCTCCTCCTCCCCTGCATCTGGTTGATCTTGGCCCGGTGAATAATATCCTGCATTCCCTTGAAGAAACTTGTGGAGACTTCACTGAGGCATGGCGTACAATTGGAGTGAAGAGAGAAGTATTTCATGGCGGAAACTTCAATGGTAATGAAGTGAACAAGATTTTGAAAAAACTTGATGTTTTGGAAAGATTTGTGCCGCCACAATATAGATCTTTCATAAACTGTTTATAGGCCGTAAAAAAGATGAAGGAATCAGTTTGTAGGTAATTGTAATCTTTAGAAAAAATCAATAACTTCTAGTATACTTGAAATAAATGTAAAATTTGCATAGGACAGTCACAGTTCCTGGATATGAGGAAGATATTTCAAACTTTCACAAAGAGATAGTGGGGTTGAATTGTGATGGAAGAATCCGAGGATTAAATGTGACAAACAAGATGCACATAATTTTTTCACATGTACAAGAGTACATTGAACTCACTGGTCATGGCCTTAATGCCTTCAGTGATCAGGGTGTTGAAGCAATGCACCAGAAGCTTGCTTCAGTTCTTGAAAAGAGCTGCTATGTTTTAAAATTAAAGGATGGTGTTATGCATGCAGAAAAGCTTCTTAAGGACAGAATTTTGAACTGACTTACTATTAAGTTTATTTTTTTTTTAGTAAGAAAAGTGTGTTATTAAAAATCTTCTGTACAACAAAAACTACTCAATGTTTATATTTGGCCTTTTTTCATATTATCTTCAGTTCAAAAATCTAAGGGAGTTAAGCATTTAAATTGTTATAATTTATAAACTATAAATAAATTTTTTCTAAAATATTTGTTGTATATTTTTATTCTCTAAATCAATTATTTTTAATTTCTTAAAAGTGGCTCATGATAAAATTGGTTTCCCCACCTCGCATAGTTTAACTGTAATGCTTACCCCACCTTGCAGGAATAATAAAGAAAATCAATTTTTAAATGTCGTCTTCATATTCCTGATATTCTCTTAGCCTTGTGTTCGTTCTGTCTGGATGATGTGTAGAGGAATTGACCCAGGAGATAAGGAATTGGACGTCCCCGCCCTGCGAGGATGCAGACTCTCCTACTATTACTGTCCCAGCCTCAGAGGACAAGAATGTAACCGAGGATGCATCAGAGGATGATGATGAAGTTGTTCCACATATACTCCAAGAAGCAATCCAAAGCTTAGCAGGATTGAACCAGGAGTTAAGAAGTATATTGTCCCTAAGGGACACAAGCTCTCAAAAGCATACAGTAGTCCCTAACGTTGATATATGGGATACAGGGAAGGCAGTAGAGCAGGAGTACAGGCTGTACCCAACCCAACCAGAGAGGAGGTAAGGGACAGGCTGGACAACCAGGTTTGGGACTTGCTCCGAATCATACAGGAGCGAGTTGACCAGGGTACCTGTAATAATACAGATATGAGATTAGTAGACGGACTGAATGCTATATCAGTCATGCACGCTAGACTCGGTGTCCTAACTGAGATAGCGCTTAAACGTCAAGCTAGAAAACCTTAAGAATACCAAGGGATCCAAAGCTAATGTTATACTAGTATTATCATTATGTGATTTATATAAGCATTTATAAATGTGTTAATAAATGTATTAATAAATGTACTTATGTTGTAAGAATGACTTTATTACTTGGGTGTTTAGATTTGCATGTGCATACAGATATATAAAGCTTACTCTACATATGGAGATAGCTGAAGTATAGTAATGCCAGGTTGCAAAGATATAGACGGCGCATGAGGGTTAGGCCCGAGTGATAGGACTAACCCGATCTGCAATGTCATCAGGTTGCATAAATGATAGATAAGACAAGTAAAACTACTTGAAGTAAAAATCTCATCAAAGTAACAATTTAGGTTTACCAATTTATTGCATAAAATTAGTGGTTCCAGAATACCACAATTGGCGCAGTATAGGTGCTTCTTTAAGTTTGGGTTTTCCAATATACGAAATCCAAATTTAATATAAAGAACTTAGAATCAGAACCTACTACACCCCTCCTCCCTTTTTGCCCCCTCTAACTTTATATTTGTAAGTTTGGGGGATAGAAAGGCAATTAGACAGAGAGCGAAATAAAGTAATAAAACTTTCAAACTTAAAGCTTGTTTGGGTTTGAGTCAGCGATAAATCCGCTTCATAACAGTTGGAAAATATTTTAAAATTCTAACTTTACAAATTGGATAGCAGACTCCTATACGTAAATTAATCACGTGAATTATCAACCAGTTCTCCATAATGCTAATCTCGTTGAAAACCTGTGTTTTGTTTGTTGGGTTAAACCCTATAAACTACTTGGCCTCAATATTTGAAAAATTTAGCTGAATGAATGTTGAAAATGTGCTGAATTTAAAACAAAGAGCTGAGCTAAACCCATAGCCATAAATTATGGGGCCAGACTTGGCTTGGCATCAAACCCAAGGTTGGGAGGGTTAACACCCCCTTTTCAACCTCCGGAATATAAGTGCAGAGCTGCGTGTAGAAACCAACCAATAGCGTACCGGAATACACCGGGCTCCGTCCGTAACAGAGGTGTATTATCTTCTCCACCAATAGGATCAAGATCTACACCCAACACTGTTTGGACCTGAAGCGCAATATTCAACCAAGGGTAGAGATAAGCACACCAGAAAAATGGGAAAGATTGCTCATTCTGATTCTAACCAGGAGAAGAAAAGGACTTGAGGTAGGTAGAAGTCTCTAGACCACTTCATCCTAGAATAAGAAAGTGAAAATATTTGTTTGTTTTTATAGTTTCAAGTTCGCAAGAATCAGAAACTAATAGTTACTTGGGTTTTATCAAACCCCTGTAACTGATATTAAATAGTTTGAGTTCGCAAGAATTAAAACTTAAAATTCACTTGGGATACCCCAAATCCCTGTGAATAATTATATATAATAATTATTTCAAGTTTGAAAGAATTAGAAATAAATGAATAAACTGAGTTCCAAGGAATTAAGTTTTAACACTGTAAAGTCCCGAGTTCAATTGAATTAAGGACAGGAACAGTAAAAGTTAAACCCTCTAAAATATTCTCTTAAAAATTATACTTAAGGCAGCGTGAAAAGATTGACAATTTAATTAATCTTTAACAATGCCTGGAGATGAGAATAATCCTAACCTCCAGCCTGCTGGAGCCTCCGCTGGGACGGGAGAAAATGTTATCCCTTCAGCGTCAGGAGTACATCAGGCTGAAGGAGAAGCTCCAAACCCCACTCTGCAAGCAATAGGTAACCTACAGACAGCGTATAACGCTAATGGAGGACCTCCTGCAGAGAGAGGGAATGGGAGGGGTGGAGCAGAACATGAACGGAGGGTTCAGAATGGAGGCAGCAGACGCGCCTCTGGTCAGAACCCCCAGGATTTTACCTGCTCCCCCTCCTAATCCAGCACAGAATGACCCTCCAGTCGTTGACTTTGCATCGAGGTAAGGGAAGTTCTCTGTGTTGGACGGATTGGAACCCTTAGGAGTAGAGGAAGAAGACCGTTATGTACCCAACCAAAACGAAATCCTGTTCACCAAATCTAAATGGAGTTTTGATGGACAGGATAGTTTTGAAGATTATGTGGTACGGATCGGGGGATACGCCCGTACATTAGGAGTAGGAGAAATATGCTTTAAAAATACATTGTTTCATTCCTTCCGTCCTCCTTGCTCATTTATTGTATTGGATATGGAACCTTCTATGTCTATATACAGGAAGATGAGCGGAAGGAATATGTACAGGCCCTCCATGAACGGTTAGAACCCGCCTCTGCTTGTGACCTCATTTATACTAAATTTAAAGAGAGGACGCAAAAAGCAGGGGAAATATATGTTTTTTATCTTCGTGATAAATATAATTTATTTATACGGTCATTTCCTAACAGGAAAACTAGAATTTTCAAAGAGTTCTGTGAATCCAGTATCAGAGGATTGCACAACAAAATCTTGAGAAATAAGGCACGCGACTTCATGTCAATACAAGCGATCAATGGGTTTAAGGTTGAAACGTTTGATCAATTGAAACGAATTATCCAAGTTTCAGTTGAAAACATTCAAGCTAGAACCATTGCAGGAGAGCTTGATGCATCAGATGCAATAGGCACTGACATCCGCCTCATGAATTACAGTTACACTAACGCTGCAAGTTCCCGCGAAAAAGAAAGGAAAAGCAGATATGAAGTGAATGTAATAGATGAGAGCATAGATGAAGACGAAATCACAGCCTTTAGAAGGTTCAAGAAATATCAAAATCAGACCGGTTATAAAGCTAAAGGGATTAAAGGATTTACTGTTCCTGGTAGACAACCTGCAGATGACGATATTTGCTATAATTGTAATGATAAAGGTCATTTCAGCAGGAATTGTCCCCTGAATAATTTACCTGGACGTTATCAGAATGTTAACAAGGTAGAGAAATCCAATCCTGAGACCTCTGATGATATTACAGGAAACCAGGACACTTCAAGCTCCGACTCTGATCTAGAAATAGATTATGTAAAAGAGAAGAAGAAACCTAAA
>NW_019398363.1:0-14492 GCF_000591075.1 Eurytemora carolleeae
TAGGGCAGGATGATGGATTAGCTTGTTAATTCTCTGCCAACGCGTTAGAGTATAGGAGGAAACTAACTTCGCCTTTAGATCTTCATAAGGAGTAGAGGACGAGGTCGCGTTCATAATCAGACCTCGAACCGAAACCATGATGTTCTGGGGTAGTTTCTGTATTACATGATCGAATTTGGTCTGCGACTGAGTAACCTGGGAGTTTCTGAAGGCGGACTCAGCGTGCAAAAACCAAAGATCAGGGTCATCCGTCCAAAAATCTGGAAGCTTGACAGCCAGCTTTGCGACGAACTGCGAGGTGGGTGTGGCAGCCGGTACATCCATCATCTTCACGAAGTAGTAGAATTAAAGTTCGGAATCACGTATCACTCGAGTACTGGAAAAATCACTGAATGTTCTTCGCTCGGGGTCACCAATTTAGAGGTCGGAGGACGGACTCTAATAAAACTCGGTTAGACTCATTCCAGTATATATTTATTGATATGAAAAAACTTTGTATAACTCACTATAAATCGATCACACGAGGCTCAGCAGAATACCGCGTTCTCCTTCTGTTGTGGAACTCTGTTTTGGAGGTCGAAACATCGTCTTCCACAATAGAATAGATTTACATTACTAACTCAATAGTAAATATATACCCCTGTACCAGGGGAATTCTAGTAAATATATACTTCATTACCAGGTAGATTCTAGTAAATATATACTCCTGTACCAGAGGGATTCTAGTAAATATATACTTCTGTGCCAGGGGGATCCTAGTAAATATATACCCCTGTATATTTAAACTTAAAACTTATACTTAATTCACATTTTTAAATCAATTTTAATTTGTAAATCTAAATATTATAGAATAGATTTACATTACTAACTAACACATCTGGCATATTTAATATTTAAGTTAAGACTATAAGTACCAGTATATTAGTACAAATTACTTGTGATATGAAAAAATCTGAAAATATTTGTAGGGAACTTAATCCAATATGCCTCCTAGTCTCAATATTAAATATAATTTTTTAAGAATTAACAATTTAGCCTATAAAATTAAATTTGATAGGGGTCTGGTAGCTCCAATTATTAGCTAAAAAACACAGTTACTTTTAAAATTAATTAATTATTAGGTATATTCTAGTAAATATAAACTCCTATACCAGGGGGATTCTAAACAAATAGTGAAATTTTCAATAAATTATACTTTTCTTAATATTCTATCAGACCATGAAAGTGTGTACTTTAATAGAGAAAAATCCTTATGGAAACTATCTTGTTTGATTGAAGAATATAAAAGATTGAATTGAAATTAATTTTTGAATTTGATTTAAACTATTTTATGATTGTTTCATAACACACATAATAAGAACTTATATACTGGTATTTAAACACTTTACTTAAATATCAAATGTGTCAAATGTGTCTTATAGTTGTTGGGAACTTAGATTTAAAAATTCCCAAATCAATTTCAATTTATGATTCTGATATTAACAGAAATTGATTTGGGAATTTGATTTAAATATAAGTTCCCTGCAACTATTTCCAGATTTTTTTGTATCACAAGTAATTCATACTAATATACTGGTACTTATAGGCTTTACTTAAATATTAATTATGTCAGAAGTGTTAGTTAGTAATGTAAATCTATTCTATAATATTGAGATTTACAAATTAAAATTTATTTATTAAATTTGAATTTATTGAAAAATTTCACTATTTGTATTGAATTTAAGAAAAATTGTTTTTCAACAATCTCTTAATTAATGAAATATACAATAATATATAAAGATTGAATTGAAATCGATTTGTGAATTTGATGTAAATATAAGTTTCCAACAACTATTTTATGATTGTTTCTGTTTTGTGGAGTTCGGGTTCTGGATCCAGACTTAGAATGCTCCGGAATAAGGTTCATTGAATATTTAAAACCGTACTGGATCAGGAGAAATAAAAGGTTAATAGTAATCTTAAACCCGTCCTTGCTCAGGTTTATGATTAAATATCCTGAAGGTCCTAGTCTAACTGATAATGGTTCATGAATTCCGGTGATTGTATAGATACATAATATGAATTAACCCTTAAAAGTATTGTTGAATGATTGCTACGTAATGACAACTTTTACCGACAAATAAGTTTAGTACGCGGTATACGCCTTTGTTAAAACCCTCGAGTCAGGGCCGGGTTCAATCATTCTATACAAAGTCATTATTCCGATTCATTGAAAATGGTTTAAAATGAGGATCGGTTTGAGTTAAGATCGAAGTCTCATCAGATATTGTAGAGATACTTGAGGTATAAAATTTAAGGGTATAATATTGAGTTTCAGTTTGAGAACTTGAAGGGTTAGATTTCTTTTCATACTCTCCCATCATACGTCTCCTTCCGGATAGCAGAGGGACAGGCCTATGGGGAAACTGAGCTATTGATTCGCCCTACATACAGATTTTATTTATTTACCCTATATGTTTTATTTGTGATTAGTTTTATTGCTCATACACATTCTTTGAATACTCATGATTTTAAATATTGTAAGTTTTTTTTTACTTTTATAGAATAAACGCTGCATAGAACTCTGTCTTCATTAGTTCAGTTTCTGTTATATTCTTCTCTACACGATGACTTCAAGGTAGTTCTATTGAATGATCAGAAATGTATATCTCTAAGGTTTCTCGATATTCGTTGTCGCCGATTTGTGACGAAACATTTATTCTCAAGATTGCTTGAAAATATCACAAAGGATAAAGAACGGGCTACGCCAGTTTTATCTAAGTAAGGGGATTGAATAAACCCCCCCCCCCCTAGTTCACGAAAAGGGCCCATGTAGCCTGGAACAAGGTAAAGCAAACTTGTTGTTTGCAACACAAAGGTTTCAGAATTACGGCAAATTGTTTTTGCTAGATAAAGGTTTTCAGAATTACGGCAAATTGTTTTTGCTAGTTAAAGGTTTTCAGAATTACAGCAAATTATTTTTGCTAGATAAAGGTTTTCAGAATTACGGCAAATTGTTTTTGCTAGATAAAGGTTTACAGAATTACAGCAAATTGTTTTTGCTAGATAAAAGGTTTCATAATTACAGCAAATTGTTTTTGCTAGATAAAGGTTTCAGAATTACAGCAAATTGTTTTTGCTAGACAAAGGTTTCAGAATTAAAGCAAATAAATTTGCTAGATAAAGATTATCAGAATTAAAGCAAATTGGGTTGCTAGACCAAGAGTGCCAGAATTAATATTTTTGAATAGTCGAAAATAAAGTTTTTCTGGTTTTGAAGAAAGCTTATTGTTTATCAATCAAAGATTTCTCAAAAATTGGATTTAAATTCATGGGAATTATTACTTCAAGAAGCAGGATAGAGAACTCCAGGAAGATGTAATAAACCCAAACATTGAGCACTTAATATTGTAATAAATATTTTCAGCACAGGGCTGACAAATATTTAGAATGGAACCCAGTACGAAACGAAGTAGCCGCCGATCGATGTCGGAATCAGATCATCATTCCTCAGGAGAAGAATATGGCTCCACTCCCCCAGGTTCACCAGGATTATTATCGGATTTTAATTTGGAAAAATCAGTATCCAACCCTGACCTTAATTATTTACGGGAAAACATAGTCGAATCCCCTATGGGTGTAGGATTAGGCACAAGGTTACAAGCTAAGCACAAGGATGGTAAAGAAGAACAGTTAGCTAGGACTCTACAAAAGGTTGAGTATTTAAAGAAAGATATAGAGGGATGGGTGCAAATCTGCACAGATGCCCCATCTGACACCTTTGTAATATATGCCAATTATGACAGGTTACAAACGAAGAGAAAGATTGTAGCTAGAGAGGCACTACTAAGGGGAGCGGAGATGAGGGTAGTACGAGAGATAGAGAGTTTAGGGACAAGAATGGATAATATAAGAAAGTTAGCTGAAAAAAGGCATCAAAGACAAGGAACCAGTGCTCTGGGTAACCCTCAGCCCTCAGTAACACAGGTTGAGGATGAAGTATTTAATGAGGGAGATGGACTGGAGGGTAGGATAACCCACCCCCCCCCCTTGTAGAGCTGCAGGCTCAAATCGAACCAGAGGTAGAGAAGACCCCCCTGCCCCGACAGGGCACCAGAGAGATACCCACCCCTCATACTCCTGAAACAGGTAACATAGAATCAGAAAGCTTGACAGCATCAGTTGAACGAATTATTTCAAGTTTTAATTCGGCCAGGAGAGCAGCAGAAACAGGTGAGGTGACGGAAGACAGGGAGAATATGATAGATCAGATAATCCAATCTATCCACGAAGTAATGAACTCATTAGCACCCCATACCAGTAGAGGAGAGAACCAGATTGGTTCTGAAGGTGTAGATCAAAGGTATAAGAGTTTAGAGGATCAGTTAGGGAATCATTCCATTCAACTATCCAACATAGAGAGTATGTATGTATCAATCCAGGCTAAATTAGAGAGTATGAGAACGAATCTTACTGAGGTCGAAGGTTCTATATCTCAGGTACAGATGTCTCAAGGGGTAACTCTAAGCAGGATAGACCAACTGGAGAGAAGGATAGGATTGATTGATAAAAACATCAAATCGTATATAGCAAAGAAGTTAGCTCCTATAAAGGAACAGTTGAGTACGCAGAGCCAGGAAACTCATTCTTCCCAGGTAACCCTCCAACTGGAAACCAGTATCAAATTAAGAATAGAGAGATACTGTGAAGAGTTAGGTTTGCAAGATTTGCGTAAGGATGTATCAGAGATTAAGGAGCAGCATGAGCTAGGAGAACGGACAGTAGAAACCCTACGAGACATTGTTGTAGAAGTAAGAGACCAGGTAACCCGCAATCCATTATCTGCACATGTGTCTAGATCCGCTCATACATCTACCCCCTGCCCCCCCGATCCAACCCAGTCATCCAGAGAATGCGAGGTAATAAAAAGTAGTATTGAATGGTCCATAAGATTAATCCGTCAGCTTACAGAGACAAAATTAACACTTGGTTCTGATGTAGGATTAATTAAGAAGTGTAATAAGGAAGACACAGGCAAAGTTAACAGATATGTTAAGGCATGCAGAGATGATTTACTGCGCTACATTAAATATCCAGGGGCGGATCAAGAGTTCTGCGACAAGATAAGGTCTATATTAGACAAAGCAGATGATTGGGTTGTGCACGTAGAAAGTATTTATGCAAGATCTGAAGCGCATGCAATTAGTGATGCAAGAGGTGATATTACTAAGATAGGGATATTTGCAAATAATGCTGAGAAAACTGTTTTTGAATTTATTGAAGAAACAGATTTAGGTATGTTAGGATGGGGTACATCTAAACAGAGAGCATCGTTATTATGCAAACACTTATCTGAAGAAATTAAATCTAGAATTGCTGATTTCTCAGATGATTTTGCAAAGATTAGAGAATGGTTAATTAAAACTTACGGGAGGGCTGATAGAATAATTGGGGATATTTTGAAGGCTTTAGCTGTGCACCAAGCACCAGCTATGCATGATAAACCAGAAAGATATGCATATTTAGCAAGAATTTCAATGGCGGTAGCAAGATTTGATAAATTGGCTAAAATCCCCGATATTAATATTAGCTCCTTGAATTCGATCCTGTATTGTATGAATACTGTATTTGGCCTTATCCAATTACTCCCTAGCCAGGACCAGGATCAGTTACGGAGAAAGATGACAGAGAGGAACCTGGACTGGGATAATCCTCAAGGAGCAGCAAACTACACGTTATTCAAGGAGTATTGTGAAACTGAGAGAAATATTGTCTCAGCATATCGAGGTTTGGAGTCAAAAACTAAATCCAAGTCTAAATCTGTGTTTGTAACCTCAGTGGAGAGGGAGGAGGAGTATGAGGGATCAGCTCAGATACACAATGCAATCTACACTCCACCGGCTCCCTGGTACCCCCCTGGTAGGAAATTTCCCTGCCCCCTGGAGACCCATGACCATGAGATGGCAGAGTGCCTGGAGTGGTTAACAATGAGTCCTAATGAGCGGTGGAATAACACAAAGGTACGACGTATATGCTATTGTTGCTTACGTCCTAAGGCAGTATGCAATGAAAAAAGGTGTAAGTTCAGTAAAGAAGTAAATGAATTGATAACTTGCCAAGGTTGTGTAACATATGCAGCTTCTCAGGGTTGGGCACCTTTCAGTATTTTTATGTGTCGGAAGCCTCAACATGCAAAGGTCAGAGCTTATTACTCAGATATAAAGAAAACCTTAGATAAATATTTGGGAAAAATTTCCACAAATATCAATGAGTCAAATTTAAAGGTTTTGGCAAACTTAGCCTGGCAAGTGCATGCTGCAGCTCATGTAACCCGTAGGGGTCTTGATGGGAGCTCAGGAATCCAGGAACCTGTAGGTAGATCAGTTCCTTGTATTAATACTAGCTCAGGGGAAAGGGTTTTTCCAAAAGAAAAACTGATAAAATCTGAAAGTGCTCAGCATGCTCATTACCTTATGCAAATTTTACAAATAGGGGAATCCCAGATTCTAGCATTTTTTGATTCAGGGGCTAATTCCCATTTAATTAGCGGAGAGGTTACGTTACCAGAGAACCTGGAGAAATACTCGGATACTCCAACCAGGATCACTGTAGTGGGAGGAGGTACAGTCTGCTCCGAGTATGGTAGTTTCAACTTCTGCCTCGGCCCGGATCAGGAGAATAGGTTTCATGAACTCCGATGCATAGGAATGGAAGATCTCACTTCAGACTTCAGGAAATATGATCTCAAGGATATTAAAAATGAGTATAATTTATCCTTAGAAAAAGCTAGCCCTATGGAACCCTTGCCTGAGTATGTGGGAGGGAGCAAGGTTCAATTATTAATCGGAATTAAGAATTCCCATCTAATGCCGGTTCTAATTAAAACCTTAGACTCGGGAGTTGGGGTTTATAAAAGTCCATTTAAAGATATTTTTGGATCTCGGAACATATTTGCCGGCCCGCATGCTTCCTTCACAAGGGGGAATAGAGGTATTAGGGATGAAGTGTCTCATGCAGTATTCCATATATATCAACGGAAGGAGGAGATTGCTGCTGGAACTCAGATCCCTCATCTTCTGATCGGAGACAAGAGAACCGGAGCAGGAGTGCATCCTACCCCCCTGAGCAGGACGGATTTTAGTCAACTAGGAGCTGATCCAGGACCTGAACCGAGACTGGGAAGTTCTCAGGCTCACTTCACAGGATTGGAGGCTCATGTGTGTAGAGTCAAAGGTGACCAAATCCCTATTGCAAGGATGAGAGAGCTGATAAACCAGGATGATCCGGAAGGTTTGATCTCATTCAGGTGTTCTTCATGTGCAGCATGTATTACTTGCAGGAAATTGCCAAGAAAGAAAATTTCCCAAATGCCTGGGTATCTGGGAAATTTCCCAAATGCCTGGGTATCTGGGAAATTTCCCAAATGCCTAGGTTTTTGGGAAATTTCCTATTTAAAAAAAAAATGTAAATGCTGTCGTGTCATGGAGTTAAACTATTTTTTACATATTTATTTAAATTTCAAATTTTTTAACAATATTCTTTGAATAGTTATATGACAGCAGATGTAGATATTTTGACATTTCAATTTTCCTTGTTCTTCTTTTCTTTTTTTGCTCTTTTTTCATACATCATACAGCAATATTTTGGTGAATTTTGAGAAGAAAAAAAATTAGATATCCTCGCAGGTTGCCAGCTGAAAGTTTTATCTGTATGAACTTTCTGAACTTGGGGGCAGGGGGGGAGGTGAGAATGAGCAATCCCCTCTCCTCTCCCCTAGCATTGCTTGCACATGTTTTGTTTGCATGTGTTGTTTGACTTGGCTACTACACACTTTCTAGATCATTTTACTTCAGGTAGAATAAATTGAGAGGGGGGGGCATTGCCCACCGTATCTAATGTTTGTCTTCATTAGATATTGGCAAAAAAAGTGTAAAGCTTAGCATCCCAAGCACTTTTAACTTTCCTGTTCAATTTTCCTCTTTCTTATTATTTCTATGTTTTAAGGCTTCTTCAATTAGTTCTTGTGACATTGAGTTGGGGAGCAGGTAGGAGAGAAATAAGGAGGTTTGTACGAGGAAGGATTTATGGGATTGCTCCCTGTGTCCCTTCGTGTTATAGTCTTTCCAAGTTAAGGGGAATTTTAAGGAAACACATAGCTGCAACCCTTACAGAAAATGGTGAGTTGAAAGCCTTAAAGCCTCATCAGGAGGAATCTTCTACAGCAGTCCAGTCCTCACAGCTGGTCAAGTAAAAAACTGGTATCGTTGTGCATGTCTTGTATACCTATCAGGGGTCGTACTCCTTCTTTCAGCTGAACCAGGCTGAAGATGCAGTTCCCTCCTATATTACACTAGCTACTCCCCAGTAGGATTTGACATGGGCAACTAAACGCAGCGCTCCCACAGGGACTGCCAAGAGAGAGGTCCGTGCTCTTCCAAGGGTGGTAAGCAACTGTTGAGTTAAGCTATAATTAAATGTATTACAGAAAAAGTTTGAATCACGCTTTATAAATAGCCAATACTTATTTTTAACACAGGAAAAGTAAAGGATGTAAATGCCAGTCATTATCAAGGAAAGCTCAAGCATAAAAATCTTCAGTTAACCCAAAACTAAAATTCAAAATAAACTCCCCTGTAAGCTTAAGGATGAGTCAAACTGCTAACAGCTTTTTCTAAACCTGGCCAAATTTAAAGATAATTTCAATTTGTCTCCATGTTACTGTTTGCTGTACGATAGTATCATGAGAATCATTAATCTAAAAAAGAGGAAGCCTCTCAAAATACAAAAAAATTAATTTAAACCGATTCAATTTCCAATTAATTTATTTCAGAAAGCACTCATTTTTTCTTTAATTTGAATAAAATCTAATCCTTCATTTATACAATTAGATTTTATGCCAATTTTCTCCCCTTTTTTCCTTCTTTCTTTCTTTTTTCGTTTCCTTCTTTTCATTTTTTTACTTTCTTCTTTTTTCTGCCCCTGTGCCCCAACATTAGCTAAGGGCCTGACCGAAAGAATACTTTATATTTATTAAGATAATTATGATCATTTTACAACCCTTTTTGTACTTTGTATTAACTATGTAGTAGGTATAAGACATTTTTTAAAATCCTTTGTTGAAAGCGATCAAGCTTATTTCTCTGATGTGTTTTTGGTATCGCCTTTAATGTAATATATTTGGCAAGTATTATATTGTTCTTATCCAATAAACGGCTGAACTCACTGAACAGACTGGAACCAATTTTTTCGAGGTAACTCTAAAAACTAGGGTAGGTTTGAAGACAGTCAAAGTTTAAAATTTGGATTGTGTACACCTTCATTATTTTTAAAGATGCACCACTTTAAACAGAAAAATCTGCGAAAAGTCGAGCTTTTCAATTTTAAAAAGGAAAACGTAAAGATCCAAATTTGTTCAAAGCCTTAAGTAATGGAAAATTTATTATTGAAATTTCTAAATAAAAATATGTTTTGAAACTATCAAGAAAAAGTTTTGGTTGGACATAAATAGATAAAAGGGATGATGACATATTTTCATTTTAAGAGGGGCATTCACTACAAGTACAAACCCCTTTAACACTCATTTGAGTAAAATAATTAGATATCAATTATTTTCTATCGGAAATTTGCCCAATATACAGCGGTAACCTTGAAAGCTTTGTCTGAATAAATCTGAAGTATAAATCAGATATCCATGATTATTGTTGTGTTGTTTCTCTCCAAAAGTGATGCTTATTTCTTGCTTATAAGAAATCCATACACTTCTCGAGTCAGAAAAATTACTCTATCTTCAATATGTTTGATCAGATAATACTAGAATTTAACTACGTACTGTATCGAATTGCCTCATGTACACTGTACAGTGTACAGTGTACATGTGTACCCGGAGCTTGAAATCTAATAAGTTTACAGTTGTTTCGCTACTTAGCGATTTCCCTAAAGACCTAATATATATACCGTGTGGTATTTCTAAGGTATCAAAGGTACTGTTGTAAATTGGACATTGCTATCTTTCAATGAAAAATCACTTTAAATTAGGTTTACATTCCCTTTAGGAGTTCCGTTTTTACTTTAGACAGTCCCGTTATATGCTATACCATTATCATATAATTGTACAGACAATGTCTATTGTCTATGATTTTTACAAAGATTAGGATATCATATTTCTTATCTGCGAAATTACAACTGACTTTTATTTTTTATAGGAATTTTTAGAACTTTTTTAGGCAACTAACGTTAATTCAGAAATTAAATTACATTTATATTAAAAGAAATGTGAAATTTATAATTAATTTAAGCTGATTAAAGCACTCTTGTTGACTTTAAAAGTCACTATAATAAAATAAAGAGATCTAAAATGGATATTTCTAACATTTATTTAAAAAAACGAGTGTTTTGAAATATTTGCATTTAAGGCGGAGTTAAAATTGGTTGATTTAAAAATTAACAAAGGAATTAATGATGGATATTTGATGGTACTTCATGGGAGTGTTGTAGAGCTTGTTTTGTGGAGTTCGGGTTCTGGATCCAGACTTAAAATGCTCCGGAGTAAGGTTCATTGAATATTTAAAACCGTACTGGATCAGGAGAAATAAAAGATTGATAGTAATCTTAAAACCTGTCCTTGCTCAGGTTTATGATTAAATATCCTGAAGGTCCTAGTCTAACTGATACTGGTTCATAAATTCCGGTGATTGTATAGATACATAATATGAATTAACCCTTAAAAGTGTTGTTGAATGATTGCTACGTAATGACGACTTTTACCGACAACTAAGTTTAGTACGCGGTATATATGCGCGCCTTTGTTAAAACCCTCGAGTCAGGGCCGGGTTCAATCATTCTATACAAAGTCATTATTCCGATCCGTTGAAATGGTTTAAAATGAAGATCAGTTTGAGTTAAGATCGAAGTCTCATCAGATATTGTAGAGATACTTGAGGTATAAAAATTTAAGGGTATAATATTGAGTTTCAGTACGAGAACTTGAAGGGTTAGATTTCTTTTCATCCTTTCCCGTCATACGTCTCCTTCCAGATAGCAGAGGGATAGGCCTATGGGGAAACTGAGCTATTGATTCGCCCTACATACAGATTTTATTTATTTACCCTATATGTTTTATTTGTGATTAGTTTTATTGCTCATACACATTCTTTGAATACTCATGATTTTAAATATTGTAACAGTTTTTTTTACTTTTATAGAATAAACGCTGCATAGAACTCTGTCTTCATTAGTTCAGTTTCTGTTATATTCTTCTCTACACGATGACTTCAAGGTAGTTCTATTGAATGATCAGAAATGTATATCTCTAAGGTTTCTCGATATTCGTCGTCGCCGATTTGTGATGAAACATTTATTCTCAAGATTGCTTGAAAATATCACAAAAGATAAAGAACGGGCTACGCCAGTTTTATCTAAGTAAGGGGATTGAATAAACCCCCCCCCCCCTAGTTCACGAAAAGGGCCCATGTAGCCTGGAACAAGGTAAAGCAAACTTGTTGTTTGCAACACAAAGGTTTCAGAATTACTGCAAATTGTTTTTGCTAGATAAAGGTTTTCAGAATTACAGCAAATTGTTTTTGCTAGATAAAGGTTTTCAGAATTACGGCAAATTGTTTTTGCTAGATAAAGGTTTCCAGAATTACAGCAAATTGTTTTTGCTAAGATAAAAGGTTTCATAATTACAGCAAATTGTTTTTGCTAGATAAAGGTTATAGAATTACAGCAAATTGTCTTTGCTAGACCAAGAGTTAATATTTTTGAATAATCGAAAATAAAGTTTTTCTGGTTTTGAAGAAAGCTTATTGTTTATCAATCAAAGATTTCTCAAAAAAAAATTGGATTTAATTTCATGGGAATTATTACTTCAAGAAGCAGGACAGAGAACTCCAGGAAGATGTAATAAACCCAAACATTGAACACTTAATATTAGAATAAATATTTTCAGCACGGGGCTGACAAATATTTAGAATGGAACCCAGTACGAAACGAAGTAGCCGCCGATCGATGTCGGAATCAGATCGTCATTCCTCAGGAGAAGAATATGGCTCCACTCCCCCAGGTTCACCAGGATTATTATCGGATTTTAATTTGGAAAAATCAGTATCCAACCCTGACCTTAATTATTTAAGGGAAAACATAGTCGAATCCCCTATGGGTGTAGGATTAGGCACAAGGTTACAAGCTAAGCACAAGGATGGTAAAGAAGAACAGTTAGCTAGGACTCTACAAAAGGTTGAGTATTTAAAGAAAGATATAGAGGGATGGGCGCAAATCTGCACAGATGCCCCATCTAACACCTTTGTAATATATGCCAATTATGACAGGTTACAAACGAAGAGAAAGATTGTAGCTAGAGAGGCACTACTAAGGGGAGCGGAGATGAGGGTAGTACGAGAGTTTAGGGACAAGAATGGATAATATAAGAAAGTTAGCTGAAAAAAGGCATCAAAGACAAGGATCCAGTGCTCTGGGTAACCCTCAGCCATCAGTAACACAGGTTGAGGATGAAGTATTTAATGAGGGAGATGGACTGGAGGGTAGGATAACCCACCCCCCCCTTGTAGAGATGCAGGCTCAAATCGAACCAGAGGTAGAGAAGACCCCCCGCCCCGACAGGGCACCGGAGAGATACCCACCCCTCAAACTCCTGAGACAGGTAACATAGAATCAGAAAGCTTGACAGCATCAGTTGAACGAATTATTTCAAGTTTTAATTCGGCCAGGAGAGCAGCAGAAACAGGTGAGGTGATGGAAGACAGGGAGAATATGATAGATCAGATAATCCAATCTATCCACGAAGTAGGGAACTCAATAGCACTCCATACCAGTAGAGGAGAGAAGCAGATTGGTTCTGAAGGTGTAGATCAAAGGTATAAGAGTTTAGAGGATCAGTTAGGGAATCATTCCATTCAACTATCCAACATAGAGACTATGTATGTATCAATCCAGGCTAAATTAGAGAGTATGAGAACGAATCTTACCGAGGTCGAAGGTTCTATATCTCAGGTACAGATATCTCAAGGGGTAACTCTAAGCAGGATAGACCAACTGGAGAGTAGGGTAGGATTGATTGATAAAAACATCAAATCGTATATAGCAAAGAAGTTAGCTCCTATAAAGGAACAGTTGAGTATGCAGAGCCAGGAATCTCATTCTTCCCAGGTAACCCTCCAACTGGAAACCAGTATCAAATCAAGAATAGAGAGATATTGTGAAGAGTTAGGTTTACAAGATTTGCGTAAGGATGTATCAGAGATTAAGGAGCAGCATGAGCTAGGAGAACGGACAGTAGAAACCCTACGAGACATTGTTGTAGAAGTAAGAGACCAGGTAACCCGCAATCCATTATCTGCAAATGTGTCTAGATCCGCTCATACATCTACCCCCTGCCCCCCCGATCCAACCCAGTCATCCAGAGAATGCGAGGTAATAAAAAGTAGTATTGAATGGTCCATAAGATTAATCCGTCAGCTTACAGAGACAAAATTAACACTTGGTTCTGATGTAGGATTAATTAAGAAGTGTAATAAGGAAGACACAGGCAAAGTTAACAGATATGTTAAGGCTTGCGGAGATGATTTACTGTGCTACATTAAATTTCCAGGGGCGGATCAAGAGTTCTGCGACGAGATAAGGTCTATATTAGACAAAGCAGATGATTGGGTTGTGCACGTAGAAAGTATTTATGCAAGATCTGAAGCGCATGCAATTAGTGATGCAAGAGGTGATATTACTAAGATAGGGATATTTGCAAATAATGCTGAGAAAACTGTTTTTGAATTTATTGAAGAAACAGATTTAGGTATGTTAGGATGGGGTACATCTAAACAGAGAGCATCGTTATTATGCAAACACTTGTCTGAAGAAATTAAATCTAGAATTGCTGATTTCTCAGATGATTTTGCAAAGGTTAGAGAATGGTTAATTAAAACCTACGGGAGGGCTGATAGAATAATTGGGGATATTTTGAAGGCTTTAGCTGTGCACCAAGCACCAGCTATGCATGATAAACCAGAAAGATATGCATATTTAGCAAGAATTTCAATGGCGGTAGCAAGATTTGATAAATTGGCTAAAATCCCCGATATTAATATTAGCTCCTTGAATTCGATCCTGTATTGTATGAATACTGTATTTGGCCTTATCCAATTACTCCCTAGCCAGGACCAGGATCAGTTACGGAGAAAGATGACTGAGAGGAACCTGGACTGGGATAATCCTCAAGGAGCAGCAACCTACGCGTTATTCAAGGAGTATTGTGAGACTGAGAGAAATATTGTCTCAGCATATCGAGGTTTGGAGTCAAAAACTAAATCCAAGTCTAAGTCTGTGTTTGTAACCTCAGTGGAGAGGGAGGAGGAGTATGCGGGATCAGCTCAGATACACAATGCAATCTGCACTCCACCGGCCCCCTGGTACCCCCCTGGTAGGAAATTTCCCTGCCCCCTGGAGACCCATGACCATGAGATGGCAGAGTGCCTGGAGTGGTTAACAATGAGTCCTAATGAGCG
>NW_019398364.1:0-6769 GCF_000591075.1 Eurytemora carolleeae
TTTACCTAAACATTAAATTAATTATAAATGTTTTTTTTTCTTAATTTTTTAAATAGTATATACTGAAGGTTTCATTCTAAATAAGGAATTGAATTTTTGCCACAAGCTCTGATTTTTAATCCATATATCTCTTTAACCCGATGTCGTAAACCTTTGATATTTCAAACTATAAATTCTGTTGGATCAAATACTCTAAGTTTGATATATCAAACATTTAAACCGTCAGATTTGAAAGATTTGAGGATTAGAAATTTTTAGTTTGTGTCAAAAACTCAATTCCTTTATGCTGAAAACGTTTACCACTTAAGCAAATATTTCTGGCATGCTAACTGATTTTTGAAGAAAGGGAGGAATTATTTTTAAAAAGGGACAGACCGGCTATGTAAGGTAGTCGAACTGAGTATGCAGTGTTGTGGAAAACTTCTTTCGGATTCATTTGAGACATATAGAACTTTTTAAAGATCAGTAAATCCTGAGTTTGAGCGCAAATTCGACGTTCAAAACTCCTACTTTGGGGGTGGATACGTTTTCAGAATTAGTTTCTTTTAATTATTAAATAACGACGACGAAAATGGAGTAAAAAATATACAGTAATCTAATTAGATGGCTAGGAACATATTTCACAAAAGAAATTTGTCAATAAATCAATGCTAGAATCGATTACTTCGTTTTCATCATTAAATGGAATTTCTTATTTTCTTTGAATTTATTCGCAGATTTCTTCAAATTCTTCAAATGTCGTCTTTTCAATAATATTTGAGAAAATCTTTGTGAATAATGAGAAAATAGAAACTAATAATTGAACAAGATTACTTATGTTCGATGATAAGATTAATTCTTTTTTCTCAACCTGTTCCTAAACACTAATTAGTTTACTGTAGAATTTCTTTTACATTTTATGTCGTCGTTATTTAATAACTTAAAAAAACTAATTCTGAAAACGTACCCACCCCCAAAGTGGGAGTTTAGAACGTCGAATTTGCGCTCAAACTCAGGATTTACAGATCTTTAAAAGTTTTATATGTCTCAAATGAATCCGAAAGAAGTTTTCCACAACACTGCATACTCAGTTCAACTACCTTACATAGCCGGTCACTCCCTATAAGAAAGTATTATTCCCTGCAATTGTTCTCATTAAAATTATGTTATTATTGTATATTAATTATTTACAACGGCTTTAAAGGGTAGTTAAAGGAATTTACCTTTACCAAGGGTTCCCAAGACAAATTTTGCCAACAAAATAACTAGAGCATAGCAAGGGATATTTTGTTGGCGCAAATGGTCAAGTAAAATTTTTAATTTTAAGAAAAAATAGGTGTACTACTCTATTTAATCGTCTTTTTGTGATCAAAATGCGCTGAATTTTTTATGAAAACTTCGCCGCGGCGGGTGATTATTTTTTTAATTGTTCCCCGGGACATTAAGTAACTTAACATCCTTCTGTTAAGTTAAAGAAATCATGGGTCGGTAATGTTGACCCAAAGGCGTTAAAACAATTAACAGTTCTTGTTTCCTGTGACAAGCTTCTTATCGTCCTTAGTCACAGCAAGAGAATATACAGGCTCCTTTCCAGCTTTAAACCTAGAAAACGGTATTTGTAAAAAAAATCATTTTTTGGAGAAAACTGAGAATTATGAGGAAATACAACCCCGGACCCCATCACATTAAATTCTTTCTTACAAAAAAAATAAACACTATTTGGATGAACAATAAGATATAAAAATGTAAAATGATATTGAAAAATACTCAAAAAATAGAATTCTTAAGTAAATTAATAATTAAATCAGGGAAAGTTGAGATTAGTTTTAACACTTCTCTTTATGAATTGGTTAATTGATTGGTTAATATTAATGGTTAATTGATTCATTAAAACGATTAATTGGTTTGATGATGGATTGTAAATTTACCTGGCTAACAATTCTAACTCTAGAACAGAGAATATGGAAACCATTCCGTCCTAAACATTTATAGATTAACACTCTTAAAATCAGTAAATACTACATTCCGTCCTAAACATTCACAGATTAACAATCTTAAAATCAGTAATACCATTCCGTCATTAACATTCATAGATTAACACTCTTAAAATCAGTAAATACTACATTCCGTCCTAAACATTAATAGATTAACACTCTTAAAATCAGTAAATACCATTCCGTCATTAACATTTACAGATTTGCAATATTAAAATCAGTAAATACTCTATTCCGTCCTAAACATTCACAGATTAAAAATCTTAAA
Source organism: Eurytemora carolleeae (assembly GCF_000591075.1). NCBI lineage: Eukaryota > Metazoa > Arthropoda > Copepoda > Calanoida > Temoridae > Eurytemora > Eurytemora carolleeae. The sequence continues at coordinate 2,242 of NW_019398364.1, forward strand.
ATCAGTAAATACCATTCCGTCCTAAACATTCACAGATTAACAATCTTAAAATCAATAAATACCATTCCGTCCTAAACATTTATAGATTAAAACTCTTAAAATCAGTAAATACTCATTCCGTCCTAAACATTCACAGATTAACAATCTTAAAATCAGTAGATACCATTCCGTCCTAAACATTCATAGATTAACACTCTTAAAATCAGTAAATACTACATTCTGTCCTAAACATTTATAGATTAAAACTCTTAAAATCAGTAAATACTCATTCCGTCCTAAACATTCACAGATTAACAATCTTAAAATCAGTAAATACTACATTCTGTCCTAAACATTTATAGATTAACACTCTTAAAATCAGTAAATACTATATTCCGTCCTAAACATTCACAGATTAACAATTTTTAAATCAGTAAATACTCTATTCCGTCCTAAACATTCACAGATTAAAAATCTTAAAATCAGTAAATACCATTCCGTCCTAAACATTCACAGATTAACAATCTTTAAATCAGTAAATACTATATTCCGTCCTAAACATTCATAGATTAACAATCTTAAAATCAGTAAATACCATTCCGTCCTAAACATTCATAGATTAACACTCTTAAAATCAGTAAATACTACATTCCGTCCTAAACATTTATAGATTAACACTCTTAAAATCAGTAATTACTCTAGTTCGTCCTAAATATTCACAGATTAACACTCTTAAAATCAGTAAATACTCATTCCGTCCTAAACATTCACAGATTAACAATCTTAAAATCAGTAATACCATTCCGTCATTAACATTTACAGATTTGCAATATTAAATCAGTAAATACTACATTCTGTCCTAAACATTCACAGATTAACAATTTTTAAATCAGTAAATACTATTCCGTCCTAAACATTCACAGATTAACAATCTTAAAATCAATAAATACCATTCCGTCCTAAACATTTATAGATTAACAATCTTAAAATCAGTAATTACTCTACTTCGTCCTAAACATTCACAGATTAACAATCTTAAAATCAGTAATACCATTCCGTCCTAAACATTCATAGATCAACACTCTTAAAATCAGTAAATACTCATTCCGTCCTAAACATTCACAGATTAACAATCTTAAAATCAGTAATACCATTCCGTCATTAACATTTACAGATTTGCAATATTAAAATCAGTAAATACTACATTCTGTCCTAAACATTCACAGATTAACAATTTTTAAATCAGTAAATACCATTCCGTCCTAAACATTCACAGATTAACAATCTTAAAATCAATAAATACCATTCCGTCCTAAACATTTATAGATTAACACTCTTAAAATCAGTAATTACTCTACTTCGTCCTAAACATTCACAGATTAACAATCTTAAAATCAGTAATACCATTCCGTCCTAAACATTCATAGATTAACACTCTTAAAATCAGTAAATACTACATTCCGTCCTAAACATTTATAGATTAACACTCTTAAAATCAGTAATTACTCTAGTTCGTCCTAAATATTCACAGATTAACACTCTTAAAATCAGTAAATACTCATTCCGTCCTAAACATTCACAGATTAACAATCTTAAAATCAGTAAATACCATTCCGTCCTAAACATTCACAGATTAACAATCTTAAAATCAGTAAATACTATTCCGTCCTAAACATTCACAGATTAACAATCTTAAAATCAGTAAATACCATTCCGTCCTAAACATTCACAGATTAACAATCTTAAAATCAGTAAATACCATTCCGTCCTAAACATTCACATATTAACACTCTTAAAATCAGTAAATACTACATTCCGTCCTAAACAGATTAACAGTTAAATACTATTTTGAAAAAAGCGCTCAGGGGTGTGCAATTTTCAGAATTATCACCCCTATTGGGGGCCGGGGGAAATGATGATGATTTTAGGGGGAAATGATACACAATTGGACATCAAGAGGAAACTTTTTCTTTCATTTCGATACGTTAGTTAAACATTGAAGGACTTTCCCCAAGTAAAATCATTCAAACTAAAAATGATTTTTTCCCCTAGAAAATATTCACTCTTGAAATTCAAATCATATGAAATCAAATGAAATCAAATGAAATCAAATGAAATCAAATGAAATCAAATGAAATCAAATGAAATCAAATGANATGAAATGAAATGAAATGAAATGAAATAAAAAATGAAATAAAAAATAAAATTACATCACAATTATTTCAGCGGAAACAATTTTACAAATTAAAATTGAGAGTAAAACATATAACATGTAAAAAGAAAAAATCAGATCCGCAGCAGGAGGACTTCATATCCTAGGGCTGTTTTAGCAGAGCCCCCTGTTAAACGAAATTTATAAATTGAAATGAAAAAAATTATAGTAAAAGAATTTAAGGAGAAAATTTTTACGAGTGAAGTGTCAATTGCGAGATGAAGAGCAGAAAAGAAATAACGGAAAAAATTTAATTTTACAGTTTTTTTTAAATAAAATAGGCTCAAAAGAACACAAAGGGACGAGGGGAAATCAACCACGGGGCCCAACCCATTCTGGTTAAAGCCTTCTCGATGGATTTTAATCCTATAATCCTTGAATGTACTGTATAACAACCAATTTGTTCAAACAATTCAGATTTATATCAAATTCCCTTCATGATCAATTACAATTCAATTTCGATTTAGCTCAAGAGAGATTGCTCCAAGAGCACATTTACCTCTGCTCCGACGAATAAAGTTTTGCTCGAATTGCTCCAAGAAATTGACTGGATTCGAATTGTGGATAGAGATACATCAAGCTTGGTGACCACGTCGCCCATTGTAACACTTTAAATTTAAATTAATGAAATACAGAATTGCAAATATAGTATTCCATGAAACATGAGAGCAGCCAGACGAATTGAAAGTCGTCTTTGATCTCTGAAATAATTTGGGGCATTTATTTGTAATCCTAATTCTATGAGTAAAAGTCTTTAAGAGAATAATCGCAATATATATAGTCTAGACAATTTCGAATTGTGGAATGCTATTTTGAGTTTTAAAAATTTCCGGATATATGTATAATAAATATCATTCAGATTTCGACAATTCTGGCTTAATTGAATGAAATTGAAATCTGAACGAAATTCTTAATATCTCCGGCAATATTGTCAGCAAAAAAGGTAAAACACACAGTGGCGCAACTAGGGGGGGGGGCGAACCAAGTTTCGCCCCCCCCTCGGGCCTCGACCCCGACACTATTTACTATAATTTTTGATTTTTCGCAGTTTATTATGGTAATATTTTTTTTCTTGATTAAAAAGTGCTTTTTTCTGTCAATATTCTCCATTGTTTCTGGAGTAGAAATGCGCGAGTCACTTTTGCAGAGAACCCACAATTAAAAATAATCAGTATTTAAACAGAAAATATGGATATCTTGATCATTCTTTCTTGATACTACATAGCTTTNGATATTTCTACTGTATAAATGCTACGTTTGATAACAAGTACAGATACAATGCTATATAAATTGGACTAATATCCGACTAAATTAAAGTCAGCTGTTCACAAGCCGGCTTTTAGAGCATTTAAACAAATATAAATTTAATCAGGTTAATATGAAATAATTAAAAAAATTAATTTTAATTAACATAGTTTTAAGTTGATATCTTGCCCCAAACCCTGCTTTGTTCTATTAACTATTTCTGGACGTATTTACCTGTACAGAAGAACTGTACCAGCCGTTGTACCCAAAGCAATCAAATCTGCTGTTCCCTCCGTTCCAACATTGTCTTTCTTCTTCTTATCTTTCCTATAGTGATCGGCGTTTATATCAATACAATTAAGATGATTTTTTATTGAAAGTTTACAAGTAAACAAAGAGAAGCTGTTATTTTACAGCTTTCCTTTGTTTAATGTTTAAGTGTATCCATGCGGTTGGAAAGATTGGTAGAAATCTAAATTGAAATCGAAAGGTGTTTCCATTTTTATGATAAACAGTATACACGACGTCTACTGTACGACAGCGTTTATATAATTGTGCTAAAACGTCTCCAAGGAACCTTGCTAAGGCTTGTTATTTATGTTTTATGGATTTGTTTTTGTTTCATTTAAATATTTTAGTTTCTTGATTGAAATGTTTAATTCTGATTATTTTTTTTTATCTCACATTATTAAGAGAAATAGACGGCACTGGAAAAAAAAAAAAAAAAGCCATGACAGGAGAAATAAGTATAAAATTCGCATTTTTGCAGTTTTACAATTACTACGAGTAATAACATTTGATAATTTTGAAGCAAATAATATATTGAATAAAAAACCTAAAAATCATAATCAATTTTCCAAAAAGTCCTAAACCATGTTGAAGAAAAAAAATCTTACTTTGGGGTTCTTAACTGTGAAGCAGGACACCATGCCACAGTAGTTATCTGGGTTGATAGATGGGAAGACGGATTATAATGCTGATATACTTCTATATACAGGATTATACTGCTGATATACTTCTATACACAATATCATACTGCTGATATACTTCTATACACAAGATTACACAATATTATACTGCTGATATACTTCT
>NW_019398364.1:7352-8198 GCF_000591075.1 Eurytemora carolleeae
CATGCTTGGCCGTCAGTCAGAACCCCCCCACCTCTGATTTTAGGAACTCCAGCTATTTGTAACTTAGGTATTTGTTGATAGTATGATGTTACATAGCAACTTAAAAGATGCAAAAAAACTGTCAAATAAAACTTCTTAATTCAAAATCACACGATTCAATTCGTTCACCAAGTCACATTTCCCTAGGCATACTTTTATTTTAAATCATAAAGAATATAATTTATTGTCAAAATACCACACGTGCTGTTATTTTTATATTGTCTGCTATGAGAAGAGTGTACACTTTATTCGGTTGTTTTGATGAAAATTTATATCGGGTAGTTTTAGTGATTAATCATCCAACCTACTGGAAAATTAATTAGATTCAACCAAATTAATTTCTTTCTTACTTTGCAATCTTTGGATTGTTCATTCATGTTCCAAGAAAAAAAATTGTTGAAGAATAAAGTTTTGTGTTACGTAGGTCTGTTTGCATAGCACCATACAGATAAATGTCGTCTTTTATACCCAATTTTGTAAAACCATCTTCTCGATGTTAATAATCAAACACGATGGAAATCTCAAATCTGTGAAGTTGACGAGCCATTTATTTCTTAATTCAATTGCTAAAACTTGAACTTGGTTGCGGAATCTCCGATTGTGAATTGGTGGATACAAAAACCAGTTATTCTTTTTTTAATTTGTGTATTTTACAATCTTTTTCAACATTAGATAATTGTCAATATTTTAGTGAAAATGGGTCGGTACGCTACTGAACCCGATAATGCCACTAAAAGCTGTAAGGCAAGAGGAACAAATCTGAGGTAATTGGATTGCATTTATAGGTAAATTCCTAGTATACGATTT
>NW_019398364.1:8800-15840 GCF_000591075.1 Eurytemora carolleeae
AAATGTTAAAATTTCAAGATTATTAAGAATTGAATTTTAAAAAGTAACACATTTCTCTTTTAAAAAAAGTGAAATTAACATATATACCTATAAGTGCATTGACAACAAGAAAATTTTAGAAATCAGAAATTAGGTTAGGTTAGCATGCTTGGCCCGGAAAGTGTTTAAACCTAACCTAACCCTAAACATGTACAAATATTGTAGAAAATTGTCGAAATTGAAGGACTGTCCGCGCTGGAGCGCTCCCTAGCCTGTCCTAGCCGCAGCGCTCGACCTAAAAATTGTCCTTTCCTAACCTTACCCTGAATTAATACTAAATAAATATTCGTTTGTAGGGTCCTTCCTAGTATACAATTTTGGACCCCTTCCCCTCCCCCTCCTTTCAGTTTTGTACATTTTAGGTTAGGTTAGGTTAAGAGTTAAGACAATTTTTGGACCTAGCGCTGCGGCTAGGACAGGCTAGGGAGCCGAGCGCCGCGGCCACATGATCAATTATACAAAATGTACAAATTGATTGGAGGGGAAGGGGTGGGTTCCAAAAATTGTTCTCTAGGAAAGACCCAAAAATTCTAACAAAATTCGTTCGTGATAATTTTGAAAATCCAGTTTTTTTTATAATTTAGCGAAATTTTTTTTTGTTTTTTTAAATGTATGAAAATAGAACATTTTCACAATTGAAATATAATATGTCGCAAAGCGCCCTAAAAGCCCGGTAATCTATATTGAACCCAACTCGCTCAACTTGCAATTAAATTTGTTAAAACCAATCTACTATATAATATACAGGGTTACCCCCAAAGGATGAGATTTTAAAGACGGCCGGAAACTCTTAAAATATGAATATCCCAATTTTAAATTTGATTTTCTGCCTTAATTATAGTATTTTAATGGCTTAATTAATTCTTTGGCAAATGTAATATCCCCTCAAAATCAAACCAACTTAGTCTCCATCACTACACGTTATCCTCCAAAACATGTACTGGCAAGCGTCCTTCAGTTTTTTTTATTTTATCAGGTTTTTTAAAGGATAAAGGTTAACTCGCACTTGGTCGTAAATTACGATTTTGGCTTTTTTCCCTTTATGAGTGGACCCACTTAACTTGGAGTCTTCAAACCAAGCAGAGAACATTCCCGATGTTCTCCCTAATTCCTGAAACTAAATTTGAGGCAAATCCGCATTGGTCTTTTGAGTTATGATCGGACATATTGACAAACAGAGATTACAACTTTATCTATAAAGATAACATATTAAAAATTGTTATTACAGGGTTCACTTCAAGAACACAAGAGAGACAGCCCAGGCCATCAAGCACATGCCCCTCAATAGAGCCAAGGTCTATCTCAAGAACGTCATCGCTAAGAAGGAGATTGTCCCCTTCAGAAGGTAATTGTTGTTATCTGGAGTGGTGCAGAAGAATATGTTAAAAATTAAATGGTTGACCCCCCTCCCCCGCACTTCCCCCACAACAACATAATATCGTGGAATACCTTGTTTATTTTTTCCTGCACACGGAAATCATGTTTTTTGTTTTGTTGCAATATCGAATTATCACAATTTAATATAACATGAATTCTTCATTATCTCTGGAAATATGTTTTCCTTGATACCCCCCCCCCCCCTTAAAAACGGAAATTAAAAAGATTTTGAATCATTGCATTGTTAAAATTAAATAACTTCATTCTGGAACCTATTTCAATTAAGAAGAATTATTTATATCTTGATTCAATCCTTTATGATTCTATTATTGCGGTCTTTCTATCTCGGAGAATTTAACTTTCGAGTATTTAAACCGCAAACTACAGGGTAATGTTATTATATTTTCATATATATTTGGGTAATGTTAATATATTTTAGCTTAGGATCCATTTTGAGGCGGATCCAGGTCATGAGTCAAATTTCTAAGATTTGCTGATTTTTTTAACGGAATAAAAATTTTAAAAATATTCTTTTCTTTTTTTCTCTTATTTTTACTCGAAACCTTTTGAACCTTTATAGATAAGGAAAAATTTATTAATCTCTCTTTTTTAAAAGTTCGGATTTGGGTTTTTAGAGCAAAATTTTTTTTTGCAGTTATTTGCAGGTATTTGGGATTCGGATTCGTGGATCCGCATAAATTTGCAGATCCGAATATAGGAAGTCATAATGTTGCTGATCCAACGGATCCGGATCCTAAGCACTACTTAAAACAAGGTCAAGGAGGACTTTTACATTTATTTTCCGTCCTAGGTTTATGGGAGGAGTAGGACGACATGCCCAGGCTGCTGTTCATGGTACCTGCCAGGGTCGTTGGCCCCTCAAATCCGCCGAGTTCCTTCTCCATATGCTGAAAAACGCGGAAAGCAATGCCGAGTACAAGGGTCTAGATGCGGATCATCTGGTTATTGATCATATTCAGGTAGAACCTGAACACATCTTTTTCTTAAACATTTAGTTAAAATATTTTTGGATAATTAGCTGAGGTGCCCGTCGAATTTTAAGAAAACAAATGATTTTTAAAGAAAAAAAATAATTAAAAAATTTCAGCCATTTTGGGACTGTCATTTGGCCAGCTATCAAAGGTAAACAACTTTGGCAAACTTTTTCCATTAATCTGCTGGATAGTGCTTAGGATCCATTTTATTTTGATACGGATCCGCACTGAAATAAAATGGATCCGGATCCAGGTCATTTCTTTAAGATTTACTGAATTTTGTTAACAAAAAGATTCTCTTTTTTCAAAAGTTTGGATTTGGGGTTTAGGAGTAAAAACGTTTTTTTTTTCTGCAGTTTTTGGTTGATATTTTACCCCCTGAAAAAATTGTCTAGATTTGTGAACAGGAATAGTTAATATCTTAAATTTTCCTTAACTTTTTTCGCTCATAATTCGAAAATTCATCTTTATATATACTTTGCTTGTCTGTTTGTATGTTTGTCTGTTCGGATACAATAAATGTCAAAACGGCTGAAAAAAAAACCGATCGGGTCCAAATTTTGTGACACAATGAAAAATTTATGAATGACCAAAGTTTCAAAAATTAGCCTCACAACAAAATAAATATTTATTAGATTTTGAAATTGCACCAAAAAAAAATTTTATAGAAAATCCGCGAACTTTTGTTACTGTGTTACAATGTATGCAATATAGAAATGTTCACAATTGAAATAGAACATAACCTACTCATATATATATATATGTTAAGTATATCCAAACTCGGAAAAAATAGAACCAAAATTTAAACTTCACATGGATTCAATTAGAAATCACAGAAAATTTCAGTTCTGGTGATTCTGTTATTCAATCAATATAATATTTAGATTTCGATTGAAATGATTTAAATACACATTTTTGCTTTTCTGAAATTTTGATGTTGAGAGAAAAAATGTTCGCGGATTTTTTTCGGCCATTGGAATACCAAAAAAAAATAAAAAAATTCCAAAAATATTTTTTTAAAACACCATACAGGAGAGTTGCACAAAAAAAGGATACAATTTTGCACCCTTTGCCGCTAGTTACACTTTTTTGACTCGCCTTGTATATATTTATATATTTAGAACTACAAATATATATAATATATATTTTTATATAAACTAGGCTTTTGGGCGCAGCGCCCATCTTCTATTTCAACTTTTAATTGTGCCTTTTTCTTTATGCATCGTCAATTAAAAAATGTTGTCTTTCCTTCAAATTTTTACTTTTCGTTGATATGATAAATAAATATGTAAAACATTTCTAATCTAGTTTATTTTGTTGGGACAAAAAGAGCCAAAAAAAGAAAACAAAAAGCCAAATAAGAAAAAAAAATCTAAGAAAAAAATAAAAAAAATGTCGAAAAAGAAAAAAAGAAACAAATGTCAAGGAAGAGAAAAAATATAAACTCTACAAAAAAAAGAAATAAATGTCCCTTATTTTTAATCTTGATTCAATGGATATTGGTAATTATTGAATATAATATACTCTGTATATTAATGTGATATATGCAACCATATGAATATCATGACAACATTCGGAAATGTTTTTATACTCCGCCAGGAGTCCTGAAAATAATCCTAACATAAACATAAACAAGCTAACTGCCCCCCCCCCCATAGAAATTAAAATAGTAATTAATATGTTTTTTGTTTCATATTTATTTTACAAGGGGTTCTTGACTCTAGATACAGCTATTGCTCGCTGAGAGAGGGAACAACCGGACGCCATGAGCCTCCCCTATGCAGTCACAAGCCTCCTAGAGACTCCTCTATACAGTAAACGAGCCTCAGCTATGCAGAACATGTTCTTAGAACTCTTGGTTTTAACATGTAGTTAAGAATTTTTTGTATGTTTTTCGACATAGTGGCCTAAATTGTTAATGAAAGATCAGACGTATTAATCAATTATTATAAATAGTAATTAATTAAGACTAATGAAGTTGTTTATTAACTTGAAACATTTTATACGCAAAAAGAAAGACATTAAAAGTAAAAATTCTGAAAGTAATTTTACTTGATATTTAATAAGCTTTGATTTAAGTGATACCTTATTTTCTAATTTTTATCAAATTAAGATAATTTAAAATTTGACATTTACCAATTATCTGGACCTAGAAATATTTCCCAAAAAAGGTAATGCTTAAATCAAAGATTAAAAGAAAATAAACTAAGATCAATTCAGAAATGAAATCTCAAATAGCCTCCTTACTACGGAAGAAATGTTCACTTCATGAGTCAATACAAGTTACAAATAATGACAATCAATATATGTAAAAATCAAGAGTTATAAATGAACTTTGCTGTATACGGTGGCTCGTTTACTGCATAGCGGAGGCTCTTACTGCATGGCGTAGAATTGGTCTGTCTAGCAAATCTGGGGAGGCTCGTGTCTGCATTGTGGAGGCTCATGGCGTCCATGGGTCCCATCCCACGCTCGCTGAACCTCCTGGTGTTCAACATTTTAGAACAATTCAATTAAATAACGTTTAAATTATCTACGCCAAAAAAACTTATTATATTATTCGGGTGCTTTTTCTTTAAAGGGACTGTAAGCATAATTTCAAGTGACCTTCCATTTTTAAAGTGGCATGTCCGATTTACAACGATACCTTTTAGACATTTTAAGAACTCAATAATTAAGTAAATATTTTTATTATATAGTGGGAAAATAAGTGCCAAGGAACCGCGCGAGTGCACAATGTACACTAACTAGCATCAGGGGGGTATTCAGGAATTTGTCCAGGGGTGGCTTAAATTTTTTTTTCCTGAGGGGCCCCCGTCAGGGCCTAAAAACTTTCTGAAATCAAAAAATTTTAACTGGTCCAGTGGGATTAGCCCCCATATCCCCCCTTAAATACACCTCTGACTAGCATGGATTGTACAGTGTAACCTCGAGTCTCCCTGCACTTAATCTTCAGATATACAAATGAGATTATATACCTCATTGTTGACCGGACAAGGGTTTCAAGGGTACCGTTGTGAATCGGACATGCCTCTCTATAACTGGAAGATTTTTTAAAATTACGCTAACAGTCTCTTTAACGCCTGATATTCAGGTTAACCGTGCTCCTAAGATGAGAAGAAGAACCTACAGAGCTCACGGTAGAATTAATCCTTACATGTCCTCACCCTGCCATATTGAACTCACACTAGCTGAGAAGGAACAGGTACAGGGTGTCCCACGAAACATGACAGTAGCAAGACGAGTTGAAAGTCGTCTTTGATCATGAATTTATTTGATATTCAGTCGTCAACCTATTTTAAACAATAACCACAAAATACACATTTTGGAAATGGCCGTATTGCATGCATTTTTGTTATTATTATCTAAATGATTTCACTTCTTAAATTGGGTTGACAATTAAATGAGTAAATTCTATTAAAAATATAAGACGACCTTTCTAAGTCGTCTTGCTACTGCCATGTTTGGTGGGCCACGCTGTATATTGATACCGGGTTATCTACAAAAATTGAGACTTCAGAGAATGCTACATTCAAACTTCAGTCAATAGATGCATAGACTAACAAGGTCGTCATTATATTCTCATTCTTTTGTTGACAATACTGAAAATCCATTTTGTACACCCTTTCTGTCAGGGGCCTGGGCTGTAATCAAAATTTTAAAAGACGTAAATTTAAATGTTAGCTTTTTTTCGTCGTTTTTAAAAATCTTAATTTCTCGGTTTTATGTTAATTTTTTTGCAGGCCTTTTCTCGAGTTGAAATATAAAAATATTTACTTAAAATTGTACATAATCTAGCTCTTTTTCTTCGTTTACATAAATCTCAATATCTAGAATTTCTTAAACTTTTACACTTTTTTGCAGACCTTTTCTCGAGTTGAAATATAAAAATATTTACTTAAAATTGTACATAATCTAGCTTTTCTTCTTCGTTTACATAAATCTCAATATCTAGAATTTCTTAAACTTTTACACTTTTTTGCAGGCCTTTTCTCGTGCCGATGAACCAGAACACAAGAAGGTAAATATTTAATTAAGTTTTTTTTTGCTCGGGGTAATTTTGATGCGATCCAGATCCTTGGCCCGTCCTGTTCAAACTGGATCCGGATCCTGGACCCGTCCTGTTCAAACTGGATCCGGATCCTGGACCCGCAGCGAATTAAAACTGGATCTGAATCTTGGGCCCGTCCTGTTCAAACTGAATCTGGATCCTGGGCCCTTCCTGTTAAATCCAGATTCTTGGCCCATCCTATTAAAATTGGATCCGGATCCTGGTACCTTAATGTTAAACCGGATCCGGATCCTGGGCCCTTCCTGTTAAAACTGGAGAAATAAAAAGGAATGTCGTCTCATAAGGAACATTTAAAAGTAAAAATGAGAACTGATGTCATCAATAAAAGCTGAACTTTCCAAAATTTGGATATTAACATTTGTACAGTTTGATTTATTGATTTTTAACTGGAATCTGGACGAATTCACTGAATATTTAAGGTGAAAAAAATGGTAGACCACATTTTGGAGATCCCCAGACAAATAGTCAATGTTAGATGCACGGATATATAATAAAATGGATGGATCATAGACGAGTTTCGATGTAATTTTCTGGGTGGGGTGTTATGCAGTACATTG